>NC_081345.1:410883-511169 GCF_029784015.1 Lycium ferocissimum
TTTCTTGAAAGTTCAAAAGGGCCAAATTGGCCATGTGAAAAAAAAAAGGAAAGAAAAATGATGACAAATAAGTCATCTTTGCAAAATTTTTTAAAGAAAATTCTAGAATTAGGCATGTGCCCCTCACATGCCTACAACAACTATATATATATATATATGTTCCTCTTTTAATTCAAGACAAAAGAAAGAACAAAAAAAAAAAAGGAAGGAGAAGGAGAAGACTAAAGGCCATTCGGCCATGGCATGGGGAATTTGTCCCCATGAAATCTCCTCCCAAAATTATTTTCTTGTTGTATTCCTACTAATTCAAGGGTCCTCTCCAACGTGGTATAATTATTTCGGAAGATAAGTCGTTCGTTTCGTCGTTTGGACAATTTGGTGGAGTGAAGAAGTTAGAAGAAAAAGGTAAGATTCAATTCCCTTTTAGGTGTTGTAAGGCCTTTATTTATATTGTAGTATGTGGAAATGAGTAGAAATCATGTAAATATGGAAGTTGCATGGTGAATGTGCATGTGTACATGTGGCCGTATATGTGTTATGTTGTATGGTTAGGATGAGTTGCATTCCATGTTATATTCTAGTTGTTGGTGATTGTGGAATTTGTATTGGAAGTGAAAGATGGATAAAATTTGATGAAGTTGGAATTTGGCCTAAGGCCGTGTGGTATGTGGTTGGGGAGTCATGATGGATTTATTTTGTTTAGTATGTTAGTTGTGTTGTTGTGACTTTATCAATGTAAATGAAGGATATATGGGTTAAGTTGGCATGAAAATGGAATGTAGAGAATTATGTCACTGCGTTAATGTGATTTTATGGTATTAAGATAATGAAGTTGTTAAAGTGTGGATTATGGTTGTTAGTGATGAAGTAGTAAGTAGAAAATGTGTTGGGATGGTTTTGTTGCATATATGGGAATTTTGGATGGAATATGAAAATGTTGAACATTGGATATAAGGCTTGAAATACTTTTGGTTTATGTTTGAATGATTTTGAATTAGTATGTGAACATGAAAATATGGATATTGATTTATAAGTGTAAAGTTGGATTTGGAATTGTTGCATTATTTGGAAAATAAGACCATTTTTGCGCTAGAATGCGTTTCTAGTCGATTGTTGGTGTTGTTTATATTGTTGTTAGTATGGTTGTTGTTGTTTTTACCGAGTTTAAATCTCGGGGATGTTGTATGTATAGGGGGATGCTTTGCCCAAATTTTTGTAGACGAGTATTGGTTAAGATTGAAATCTTAAGGCCTTATATTAAAAGTTTGGTAAATTTGACCAATTGTAGGTTTTGGTCGAAACGGGATTTGAGTTTTGGCAAACGCAAAAGCGAAAAAGGTATGTAAGGATCCACCCTTCCTTCTCTTGGCATGTCCTAGATGTAGTAGGTTTGAATTCGGATCTCGGGGACGACTCTACTTGTTATAGCCCGTACTTCGTACGTTCGGATGCTGCGAGACAATGGCGAGAAGTTAAGGACAAGACTATGTCCTAAAATAATTTTAGGGTGCGAGTTGTTAGGAATATTAATTGTGGACAATGGTAGTGTGGAAAATATTGAGAAAGGCTAAGGGCAAGAAGAGAAATTCGAAAAATGGGCCGTGGAAATAATGCGGAAGGTTAGGGATAAAATGGTAATATTGAGAAAAGTCGAGGGGTAAAATAGTAATTTCACGAGGTTCAAGAAAAATCCTTGGAGGGCCAAATCTTATATAAGAAGACACTTGGCCTTCTTTATTAAATTTCAAGAAAAAAGGAAGAAAGCTCTAGAAAAAAAAAAAAAAAAAAGAAAAGAAAAAGGGGGCAAAGTGTAAATAAATGAGGGACTAAAGTGTGCAAGGGAAGACATTGGTCTTCTTTGACCAAGTGAGGAAGTTCAAGAAAAAGGAAAGAAAAATCAAGAAAAAAGAAGAAAATTCTAGAAAGGGAGAAGGAGGATATAAGGCCATACTTGAGGGGCTTAAATGCAAATATGGAAAAATGGTGGAGGAGATGTATATATATATTAAGTCATCTTTTAATTCAACAAATTTGGAGGAAGAAAGAACAAAAGAAAGAGGAGAGCATGAAGCCATGGGGTTCGGCCAACCCATGGAAAATTTGGCCATGAGAAATTTTGTTCCAAAAATTATTTTCTTGTGGTATTTCTACAAATTCAAGGTCCTCTACTACGTGGTGTATTTGTTTCGGAAGATAGGTCACTCGTTTCATCGTTTCCGCACTTTGGTTAAGTGAAGGAGTTGAAGAAGAAAGGTAAGAATCCAACCTTCCTTTCTATGTTATGGGCGCTTGCGAATGTTGTGGTGTGTAGAAATGAATGAGAATTATGAAGATAATGTGTGTTGGGTGTGTGGCCGAGTGGTATGTTGTGGCCGTGTGTATGTGTGGTTGTAGGAACTATGATTCAATTATTTTATTTAGTATTTTGATTGTTGTTATGTATTTTATGATGAAATGAATGAAAAGCATGGAAAATAGAAGTTGTGGAGGTGGCCGTGTATGCATTGTGTTGGCCGTGGGTGTGAGTTGTGTGTATGGAAAAGAATGGATAAATTTTATATAGCATGTTGTTGTTGTTGTAATGTATAGAAAATGGATGAAAAATGCATGAACATATGTGTGTAGTATGTTGGCCGAATGGTTTAGGAAGTGGAAGGATTGTTTTAGAAGCTTATGTTAATCGAATATAATGTTCTTGCATGTATGGAAGATAATGATGTTATTATGGTGTTGTTAGAATATAAATGATAAGGTTGTTATTGTTTCTATTGGAGTTCGAAAGTCTTGAAGAAGGTAGTATGTTGAGTGAAATTGTTAGCATGATTGTTGACATTGTCGTTGATAGTTTGGCCGGGTTGTATTCCCGGGATGGTTGTTGATTAAAATCGGCCAAGTTAAACTTGGTGGCATGGTATATTTACAGGGGAAATGCTGCCGAAATTTCGGTAGCCAAGTTTCATTTAAGAATCCAATTCAAAGTGCACTAATCATCATTTGGTAAACATGACCAAATCGTAGATTTTGGTGGATTTGCAACTCGGATTTGGAGTAGCAGAAGGAGCGGAAAGAGGTATGTAAGACTTCACCCTTCTTTCTATGGCATGTCTTAGACGTACTAAGTCGGATATGAGCCTCGGGGACAACCCTATTCTTCGGAATCCGCACCTAAAGTTTTCCCTTTTTCATTCAGTAGAATTGAACTAGAACATGTGCAAAATGTTGGAAAACCTTCCCAAGTCTCTAGAACTTGCATAAAGAGGACCCGAATACTTTACGATCCTCATAAGTAACGTCATGAGACGTAACATCTGTAAATTAGGTACGCTACTTCATTCGGCCCGAGGTGGGCCCATTGTTCCCGGACTTTCCTATCGCTTCGTTTGACTTGTTTTGGAGTAGAATCCTAAGGAAACTTTTGATTCCCGTCCCGATTATCAAACGATAGGTACATCACTATCCTAATGTAAAAATGTCTATGATGACCGTGATAACGATAATGCTAAGAAAGAACATACGTCCACGATAAGTACGACAAAGATGATTCCTTGACTAAGGTGAAGAATATGATCTTATAATGATAATGATGGAGTCGAAAATGAGAAAATGCCTACGATAGATATGTTGACGATATGCTCTGCTATAAAAATAAAAATATGGAAATGTTAAACGATTTCTGGATATCTCAACTCTATTATAGGGAATGACTGCCATAAAGGTTCTAAGAAGATGAAACTATACCTTATGACCCTATTCGATGTTCTTCTCATAATGACACTTTTCATTGGTAACCTCGCCTTATGATACACGTATATGTGTGCATGGATATGTATATGTATATGTATATGTAAATGTATTTGTGGGGAATGGGAAGGGCAACTGTGTCCACGATTCGGTGGCTTATCATCCCGGACGCGGGATGCCCGGATGCGGGATATGGGAGAGCCGTACGCGGCGTCTGTTTATGTGATGTATATATATAATGTGATATACTTGGGACACTGTTGGGGAGGGGGGTGGGAGAGCCGATGTACTCGGCGTCTGTGAACGTAAGTAAAGAACACCGTTTTCTACGGAATGTTCGTTTACGTATATGTGATATGTATAATATGTTGGGACAGCACGTTGGGGAAGGGGGTGGGAGAGCCGATGTATTCGGCGTCTGTGAATGTAAGTAAAGGACACCGTTTTCCGAAATGTTCTGTTTTCTGTACATGTAAATGAGAAGTACCGTTTTCCGGAAAGAAACTAAGCATGCATGGCGTCCGCCTGAAAGACACACACATGTACAGGTTACATCTACCCTAGATAAGCTCCGTATGTTTGTGCCGTTATTATTCGTACTGCATATGCCTTTATCATGTTACTATTCATGTCTTACATGCTCAGTACAATGCTCGTACTGACCCCCTCTTCTTCGGGGGCTGCGTTCATGCCGCGCGCGGTACACCCGAGCGAGGAAGCGAAGCTAGTATACAAGATGTTCCGGCGGGGTTGGTAGGCTCCACTTGTTCGGAGTCTTTGCCGAGTCAAAGTATATGAGCCATGATGTTTTGTTTGGTGTTAGAGACTTTGCAGACAGAGTCGAGGGTATAGAGTGGCAGCTTTGCAGACGGTTTCGCCGGTTAATATGTTATTATGTTTCATGTTACGGGTCCCACATGACAATAGACTTTACTTATAGGAAAAAAAAAATTTGAGTTCACTATGTATCCTATTTTTAATTGATACAGGAATTTGTCTATGTAATAAGAGTCAGAGGGTTCGCTCGGCTCCAGATATGGGGTCGGGTGCCCATCACACCCTGATCAAGATTGGGGTGTGACACTACTCTTTGGAATCTACGTCCAAATTCACCCCTTTTCCATTCAATAAAATTGAATTAAATAATTTGTAAACAGTTGGAGGAATTGTCTAAATATCTAGATTTTGTGCAAATTGAATCCGACCATCTTAAAACTCTTATAAGTGATATGGTGAACACTAAAGTACGTGTTATGTGCACGCCACCTCATTTGACCCGAGGTGGGCCCACTATTCCCGAGTTTTTCCGTATTACTTTATTTTATTTGACTTGGTTTTGAGTAAAATGCAAAGGAAAACTTTTGGTTACTTTTCTAACTACTTGATGATAGCCGTTTTAATTATTTTAAAAAGTCTCACACTATATTCAAAAAAATGGGAACGATTTTAGAAGGATTATTTTTGACTTAATCCGTCGTGACATCCGAACGTCATACACTTTGATCATCGTACAATTTCCTTCGTATGATTTGTTATCTAAGTTATGCTATCGAGTTCTGTATAAGTTTTATATTTTGATATATACAAATAACCCCCTGAAGTCCTATTTTGATAAGAATCCTCCGCGGCCTTTAAAAAGGTATGTGCTATGCCTCGTCCGGACCCCTTTTTCATGATATGTCGTTTGATTATTCCGTCCGATCTCTGTATATGTTGTACGTTTTATAATGCATTTAGTTTCTCACTACTCCACTCGTGGATGCCTCAATGCTTCCTTCACCGAGCCGGGCCGGGATATGTTATCAAGCGTCTTCCACACCGCATTCACCGTGCCTCGGTGTGAGGGGGCGGTATACATGTACATGGGTTGTGGAGTATGCTTGTGCCATGTACACTTTGATATGATATGATATGATATGGCCATCCGATATGCTATGATATGTGCACATTCTGATATGTTCCGATATGTTGTGGCGCCAGTGTCGGGGGCGACCACTTTCTGTTTACCGAGTCCCATAATGGGGCCGGCTATGGCATATTTTCTGTTATGCATTTGCCTATGTTTTATGAGTAAGCATTTCTGATACTCCGGCCATTGCATTTATGTTCTGTATCCTCTGTTCAGTTATGATTCTGTTTATAGTATTTTATGCTTTACATACTCAGTACATATTAAATGCGACCCCGTTCTTCGGGGGCTGCGTTTCATGCCGCGCGGTACACCCGGATGAGCACGGAGCTATTAGAGATGATGTTCCGGCGGTGTTGGCAAGCTCCATTTGCTCTGGAGTCTTTTTTGGAGTCGGACTATGTATGTTATGTGTTACGAGTATACGTAGAGACTTTGCGAACGAGTCGTGGGTTCGACGCATCGTAGTTTTGTATCCGGCTCCATCGGCCGATATATGTCATTACGTATTATGTAATAAATTCCATGTATTTTTAGATTACGTTTGATTTGAAAATTACGAAAAAAGAGTATGTCACGAAAACCATTTCGAAATTGTCATTTGTGTACGATTAAGAATCTCGAAATTACGTACGTAATAAGAGTCCGCGGGTTCGCTCGGCTAGGTACATGGGGTCGGTGCCCATCACACCCCGATAAAATCGGGGTGTGACAAAGTGGTATCGGAATTGATTCCTGGGGTTGTACGCAAAGTCGTGTCCGGTAGAGTCCTGTTTATGGTGTGAAGCGCGCCACATCTATAAACGAGGAGGCTACGGGGCATCTAGGGATTGTTGACCTTCTTTGTAGACTGTCTTAGATCGTGCGATAGAGCCAAGTCATAGGGGGATGAAATTCCTATATGTGGGCCTTACATACGATGGAAGAAAGTAAGGGATGACATGAAAGTTACAGAAATGAATTTTGATATATTTGTTCCGCTACCGAAAATTGGAAGCTTTGAATGGCGGGAATGCGTTATATAACCGTACGTTCTGTGAGGTATTGTCAGTACTTGCTATGTACAGAGTTTGAATTGGAAAAAAAAATGGAAAAAGAGATTCTGCTGAAATTGTTAATTAGAATATTTAGTTAGATACGCCAAAAAGGGGAAAGAAAAGATTGTAAGTAGATAATAAATGAGATGCGAGGTTATGGATTGGGGTATGGCGTGAAAAATGATTATAGGAAAGACGAGCGATTTTTGAAAGATCGAGACGAATGACATTCGATGCTTAGTAGCAGCAAAGCCCGTTGGCGGATTTAGAGACAACCGACAATCGATTTTGCGAAAAATTATTATGTAGGAAAGGTGCGTGGAGATCTAAACAGGACAATACCGGAAGTACCTATCAGTGATGACGACGAAGGTATATTTATTGCTATGGGAAATCTGGGAGTTTAGAACGAAAGATGAATATTGCGGAATAAGAAGGGTAAAACAGTAATTATGGAAAGAGGGACGTGTTATGGAAAAGTCTCGAAATCTGTAGGACTTCAATTTGCTCCGAATAATGTAATAAAGGTCATGTGATAGAACGGATACGATTATCTTCATTAGAGCATTATATTGCACACAGTTTCAAGGTTAAGCGTGCTACGACCCATAATACAATGCAGGATGGGTGACCCCCCTGGGAAGTGCATTAAGGGTTTCATAGATGTAGATGCATGATATGAATGGGAAATTAGGATAACCAAAAGGAAATTAGAATATGCAGAATAGATAGAAAACCTTAATGAGGATGGGCACGAAGATAAAAAACGTCTAGCGACGAAATATGACATGACTTATGTGACTAGAACACACGGGTAAAGTGTGAACAGAAAAGTGGGCTATAGAACGTACGAAAAAGACTTGTTACATTCGTAGGGAAAAGCGTGGAATCAAGATTATATGTTGACGGGAATAATAATAAGGAGAATAAGGAAAGGAAGAGTAATATGTTATGTTGGACTAAGTTTTAAGGAACACCTCCCACGCCATCTGTAAAGGGCATTATTTTTATTTGGGAAAAATCTTGCCTTGAAGAAGCGTATATGAACGGCGAATTCGCAATTCATCTAAATGGGCTAGAATATGTTCCAATCACATTGTGCTTTAGAAGGAGGCCCAAATTGACGGGCAATAATGCCCCGTAACCGAGTGCGACTATGATGAGAGAATGTAAAGCATACGCGTAAGTAATTGTGATCTAAATAGTTCATTCAGAACTCAAGAGTAATGTTATAGCCCGTATTTCGTGCGTTCGGACATTCCGAAGAAGTCGTGGAATGTGGAAGGTAAGATCGTTGCCCAAAACCATTTTAATGCGCAAGTGGGTTATTAATATTATTTAAGAACATTGTCGATATGGAATATCGAGAAAGGTTGAGGGCGGAAAAGGAGAAATTCACAAAGTGGCATTATGGGAATAATGTGAAAAGGCTAGGGGCAAAATGGTCATTTCACGAGTGCTTAAGAAATGTCTTGAGAAAGGGCCAAGTTGGCCGAAAATAATAAGAAAAAGAAAGGGGGGATTAGTCATCTTTTGGAAATTTGAAGAAAATAAAAGAAAAGTCAAGAAATGAAAAGAAAATTCTAGAGAAAAATAAAGAATGAAGGGAGGGGCATGTGCCCCTCACATGCTTATATAGCTATATATATATGTGTGTGTGATCATATTTTAAGAAGGAGAGAAAGAAAGAAAGAAAAACAAGAGAGAGGGAGTCACGGCCAAAGGAGCTGGCCGGACTGCCCTATGAGATTGAACATGAAAAAAATATTTCTTCATGCCTTCATGCTAATTGGAGGGTCCTTCTCGAGGTGGAGTAGTTTTTGGAACAAGAAAACCATTCGTTTTGCCAAAAACCACTTCTAGCCGTGTGAAGAAGTGGAAGGGAGAAGGTAAAATTCAATACTTTCTTGCATGTGTTATGGATGTTTAAACATGTTGTTATGTGTTGAAATAGGGGGAACTCATGAAACCTTGCATGATTAAGAGGGTAGCCGTGGGGATAGGTGGTTGGTGTAGGAGGAATAAATTAAATTGATTTAGTATTCTTGATCGATTGTTGTGTAGATTCTATGATGAAAACGAACGTTTGATGACTCGTATTGAAGTTGTAGCCGTATGTGCATGTGTATTGGTTGTTGTTGTAAGGTATAGAGAAGAATGGAAATTCATGAAAACTTATATATTGTTGTTGTTGTGGCCGAATGGTATGGAATTGGTAAGTTATGATAATGGACGTTATTTGACATTTTAATTGTTATCGTCATGGATTACGTTATGTAGAATAAAGGTTGTTGTTGAAGTTAAAGTATGTGAATGATAATGAAATGCATGGTTGTTGTGGAAATTGAAGGTTTCGGATAAAGTGGCATGCCGATTGATTCGATGGAATAGTATGCGAATTGAATTGAATTGAATGGAATTGGATATTGAAGTGTTGCTAGAATAATTGTTGGTATTGTTGATAGTTTGGCCGGGTTGCATTCCCGGATTGTTGTTGATTAAAAGTAAGCCGAGTTAGATTCTCGGGGGTGGTATATTTATAGGGGAGGTGCTGCCGAAATTCCGGCAGAATATAAGTGAATGCGTTGGAAGGTTAAGGCAAGTATGTGATAATGAAACTAATGAATGGATGAATTCTCTTGCATGTAGACCATCAAGTTTGGACGAACAAGCATAGCTAGTAAGGCGCGGCGCGGTATGTTAAGGCTCGTCCCCTCTCTTTCTATGGCATGATACGTACGTGAGATTTGACAAATGCTTCCATAACGCTCCTATTTTAAAGAGTTAAAGGTTATGATTCTAAAACATGATTTTTCTTCTTAAAAAGTTTATAAATGTTTTCAAAAATATTCATTTTCTTCAAAATCCAAGTTGTACGTTTTTAATAGTTTTTATGACTAAAGCGATAACTACGATTTTATGACGATAATGATGATACCCGATATGAGGAAATATCTATGATGAAAATGGCAAGAATGTGTTCCTACTATGGATATGATGACATGAAAATGTGAAGCTATTTCTTGATTTTCTTAGTCCTATTTATGGTTAATGATTATTTCAAAGGTTCCAAGTATAAGAAACGACACCCCACGATCCTGTTCTACGTTATCTCATGATGTTACTTTCCATTGATAGTCTCGCCTTATTACTAGTTCCTCCAAGGTGAGACAAGGCGCCCATGGTTATTCCATAATGTAATCGGAGGTTTCCGACCTTACGTCACTCCGATAAAGTTATAGCTTTTAATTGGGCTCTCATGCATGCTTTATAAAGTATGTTTTTTAAAAAAAACCGTGCCTACATGGCCGGTCAGTTTCACACCGCGCCGTCCAATGGGCGGCCGGGCAGCCACACCCGCTGCGGTGGGCAGATTACACCCCGGACGCGGGAGGCCTGGACGCGGGCTCATTACACCGTTCCTATATGGACGGGCAGCTATACACCGATCCTACGTGGTCGGGCAGTTTACTTTCAGATATTTACGTGATTTTTTTTAAAGGCTAGCATGCATGGCATCCGCCCCAAGGGGCACTCAGATGACAGATTACTCCTCTATTCCATGGTCTGCTCAGAAAGCGTTACACCGTACATGGTCGGGCGGTAGTCCACCGTACCTATATGGTCGGGCGATTATACACCGCACGTACGGGCGGGCAGTTTGCTTGCAGTATCTACATAGTACTCCAAAGGGCAAAGCCAACTTGTATGATATTTGTCTTGGTAGACAAACAGAGATACAGGTTACACCACCCTCTCATGTTGTGTTTTATGCTCTCTATTATAATCTCGTGATATTATTCATGCCTTACATACTCAGTACATTGCTCGTACTGACCCCTCTTCTACGGGGGCTGCGTTTCATGCCGCGCAGGTACACCCAGACGGATAACGGCCAGGATAAAAGATGTTTCAGCGAAGTTGACAAGCTCCATTTGCTCTGGAGTGTCGCCGAGTCAGCATACTATGCCATGATGTCTTGTTCGAGTTAGAGACTTTGCAGACAGAGTCGTGGGTTTCGGGAGTCAGTCTGTATTATAATATAAGTTGCACAGTTACATGCTTTACTTGATTAAAAAGCAATAGAAGAATGTTTTAGTAATCGTATTGTAAATACTTGACTTTGAGGTTCAAAAAAAAAAAATTTTAAGTACGTAGCAAAGGTTAGCGGGTTCGCTCGGCTCCGGTTACGGGGTCGGGTGCCCATCACACCCTAGTGAGATCGGGGTGTGACAAAGTGGTATCAGAGCAGGTCGGTCTAAGGGATGTACGCAAAGTCGTGTCCGGTAGAGTCTGTTTATGGGTGTGAAGCCGGCCACATCTATAGACGGGAGGTACATGGGCATCTAGGAATGGTTGACCTTCTTTCTGTCATAGAATCGTGCGATAGAGCCAAGTCATAGGAAAAAAAAAAAAAAAAAGAAATTCCTTATATAAGCCTCACGTACGACGAGAAAAAGCAAGGAAAGGAAATACCGCGAATGGGCAAAAAGTGAGAGGTGTTGTTTTGGAAAGGCTGTGAATTTGGCGTGGCGATGAAGGTGTGGTCGCCACCATCGAGAATCTGGGAACCCAGGACGAGGGATAGTTACGCACGCGAACGAAAGGTGAGCGTTGGGGGTCGAAAAGGGCAAAATAGTGAATTTAAAGAAAAGGACATGTTATGAAAATGCCCTGGAGGCCGTAAGACCTCGACTAGCCCCTAAGCATGTGATAAAGGTTGTGTGAGGAAGCGGATGCGAAAATATCAGCATTAAGACACCGAATTTCAGTGAAGCTTCGAAGTTAAGCGTGCTCAGGTGGGAGCAATTCTATGATGGGTGACCCCCTGGGAAGTATGCGAGAAATCCGATATATTCAGACGTATGAGACAAATGAGAAGTTGAGTTAGCCTAAGGAAGACTCGAGTGTATAGGATGGTTGGAGACTGTTAGAGGACGTGTAGGACACAGTAGACTAGTTCATTGAAGGGACAGAAGGTGCGGCACAGCCCGGGAATTAGGATAGGCTTGAATAGAGTTTGGAAGTACTTTATGGGTTAGTTGATAGTATATATATATAAATGCATATGACTGTATAGAATACTTTACATATGATTATATCGATAGATACGGGAGTTCCAGCAACCGGCGCTACGGTAAGGAAGGCATTAGTCAAGTAAGGGAATCGAAGCCTAAGTGACAGCGGAAGTGGACGGTATAAGTGCTATAAGGAAAGGTGTCATTATTTTGTTATGGATTAAGGCTAGAAGGTCTAATATGGTGACCGTTGGGAAGGAAAGAGAGTGCGCCAGTGGAAAATAAAGAGAACAAAGTGTCGAAGGAAAGTGAAAGGTAAGGACCTCAGTAAAGGAGGCTCCCGAGAGAAATTACCGGCAAAGCGCGAGGTTGTTTGGGGAAGGATTCAAAGTAGGTATGGGAAGAGGGATGGAGTATGATAAAAAGAAACAGGAAAGGAGTGTACAAGGCTTGAGGACCGATTTGGATAAGCAAGACTAAAGGAATAGTAACTAGGATGGGAAGAGACATGGATACACAGCTACCTCACAAATATGTAGTCAAAGAAGAATTTCGAACAAGCGAACTAAGGAAGTGAAAGGACGAATAGTGGATGGGAATGCGGACAAAAGGATGACATAGATGGAAGGTAAAAGAAAACTCAGGATAAGAAAGTGTCCGGGACGCTAAGCATGGAGTTAGGAGAAAGATGAGAAACAAGGTATAGACGAAGACTTCATAGAAAGATTGTTGGCATAAGGAACCCCTTGAAGGGGGGGGAGAATATTATAGGCTTCAAGTCTCAAGGAAGGAAGCTTATCAGCCTGGGGCCAGAGTTTAAGGCATATCGCCCTGTTAAGAGGGTATATGAAGAAAGTAGCAACGAAATAACAATGAGTATCTTAAGAGATAGACTTGAGGATAAAGGAATAGCATACAGCCGCATTGGATCGTTAGGTAAAGATTGCGTACCCAGACATGGTTTTCGTAAGGTGTGGTGGTGGACAGTAACGGAAAAGAGATGGTATGAGGAGGACAAGGGTAATGCGTTGGTCCAGTAAATTAGCAAACCCATGATATCAAACAAGGACTCATGAAAAGGTCGAGGAGTTCGATTATAAGGAAAACGAGATAAAGGATAAGAAACGGGCATGAGGGAAAGAACAGCTATAAACGGAACCCTCCCGTAGTATTATGACGCCCATAAGGTCAGTTGAACATTCGAGGACGAATGTTCTAAAGGGGGGGAGGATGTTATAGCCCGTATTTCGTGCGTTCGGACATTTCGAAGAAGTCGTGGAATGTGGAAGGTAAGATCGTTGCCCAAAACCATTTTAATGCGCAAGTGGGTTATTAATATTATTTAAGAACATTGTCGATATGGAATATCGAGAAAGGTTGAGGGCGGAAAAGGAGAAATTCACAAAGTGGCATTATGGGAATAATGTGAAAAGGCTAGGGGCAAAATGGTCATTTCACGAGTGCTTAAGAAATGTCTTGAGAAAGGGCCAAGTTGGCCGAAAATAATAAGAAAAAGAAAGGGGGGATTAGTCATCTTTTGGAAATTTGAAGAAAATAAAAGAAAAGTCAAGAAATGAAAAGAAAATTCTAGAGAAAAATAAAGAATGAAGGGAGGGGCATGTGCCCCTCACATGCTTATATAGCTATATATATATGTGTGTGTGTGATCATATTTTAAGAAGGATAGAAAGAAAGAAAGAAAGAAAGAAAGAGAGAGAGGGAGTCACGGCCAAAGGAGGCCGGCCGGACTGCCTATGAGATTGAACATGAAAAAAATATTTCTTCATGCCTTCATGCTAATTGGAGGGTCCTTCTCGAGGTGGAGTAGTTTTGGAACAAGAAAACCATTCGTTTTGCCAAAAACCACTTCTAGCCGTGTGAAGAAGTGGAAGGAGAAGGTAAAATTCAATACTTTTTTGCATGTGTTATGGATGTTTAAACATGTTGTTATGTGTTGAAATAGGGGGAACTCATGAAACCTTGCATGATTAAGAGGGTAGCCGTGGGGATAGGTGGTTGGTGTAGGAGGAATAAATTAAATTGATTTAGTATTCTTGATCGATTGTTGTGTAGATTCTATGATGAAAACGAACGTTTGATGACTCGTATTGAAGTTGTAGCCGTATGTGCATGTGTATTGGTTGTTGTTGTAAGGTATAGAGAAGAATGGAAATTCATGAAAACTTATATATTGTTGTTGTTGTGGCCGAATGGTATGGAATTGGTAAGTTATGATAATGGACGTTATTTGACATTTTAATTGTTATCGTCATGGATTACGTTATGTAGAATAAAGGTTGTTGTTGAAGTTAAAGTATGTGAATGATAATGAAATGCATGGTTGTTGTGGAAATTGAAGGTTTCGGATAAAGTGGCATGCCGATTGATTCGATGGAATAGTATGCGAATTGAATTGAATTGAATGGAATTGGATATTGAAGTGTTGCTAGAATAATTGTTGGTATTGTTGATAGTTTGGCCGGGTTGCATTCCCGGATTGTTGTTGATTAAAAGTAAGCCGAGTTAGATTCTCGAGGGTGGTATATTTATAGGGAGGTCTTTAAAAATTCCGGCAGAATATAAGTGAATGCGTTGGAAGGTTAAGGCAAGTATGTGATAATGAAACTAATGAATGGATGAATTCTCTTGCATGTAGACCATCAAGTTTGGACGAACAAGCATAGCTAGTAAGGCGCGGCGCAGGTATGTTAAGGCTCGTCCCCTCTCTTTCTATGGCATGATCTGTACGTGAGATTTGACAAATGCTTCCATAACGCTCCTATTTTAAAGAGTTAAAGGTTATGATTCTAAAACATGATTTTTCTTCTTAAAAAGTTTATAAATGTTTTCAAAAATATTCATTTTCTTCAAAATCCAAGTTGTACGTTTTTAATAGTTTTTATGACTAAAGCGATAACTACGATTTTATGACGATAATGATGATACCCGATATGAGGAAATATCTATGATGAAAATGGCAAGAATGTGTTCCTACTATGGATATGATGACATGAAAATGTGAAGCTATTTCTTGATTTTCTTAGTCCTATTTATGGTTAATGATTATTTCAAAGGTTCCAAGTATAAGAAACGACACCCCACGATCCTGTTCTACGTTATCTCATGATGTTACTTTCCATTGATAGTCTCGCCTTATTACTAGTTCCTCCAAGGTGAGACAAGGCGCCCGCTGGTTATTCCATAATGTAATCGGAGGTTTCCGACCTTACGTCACTCCGATAAAGTTATAGCTTTTAATTGGGCTCTCATGCATGCTTTATAAAGTATGTTTTTTAAAAAAAACCGTGCCTACATGGCCGGTCAGTTTCACACCGCGCCGTCCAATGGGCGGCCGGGCAGCCACACCACTGCAGTGGGCAGATTACACCCCGGACGCGGGAGGCCTGGACGCGGGCTCATTACACCGTTCCTATATGGACGGGCAGCTATACACCGATCCTACGTGGTCGGGCGGTTACTTTCAGATATTTACGTGATTTTTTTTAAAGGCTAGCATGCATGGCATCCGCCCCAAGGGGCACTCAGATGACAGATTACTCCTCTATTCCATGGTCTGCTCAGAAAGCGTTACACCGTACCTGTATGGTCGGGCAGTAGTCCACCGTACCTATATGGTCGGGCAGTTATACACCGCACCTGTACGGGCGGGCAGTTTGCTTGCAGTATCTACATAGTACTCCAAAGGGCAAAGCCAACTTGTATGATATTTGTCTTGGTAGACAAACAGAGATACAGGTTACACCACCCTCTCATGTTGTGTTTTATGCTCTCTATTATAATCTCGTGATATTATTCATGCCTTACATACTCAGTACATTGCTCGTACTGACCCCTCTTCTACGGGGGCTGCGTTTCATGCCGCGTGTACACCCGGACGGATAACGGCCAGATAAAAGATGTTTCAAATGAAGTTGACAAGCTCCATTTGCTCTGGAGTGTCGCCGAGTCAGCATACTATGCCATGTTGTCTTGTTCGAGTTAGAGACTTTGCAGACAGAGTCGTGGGTTTCGGGAGTCAGTCTGTATTATAATATAAGTTGCACAGTTACATGCTTTACTTGATTAAAAAGCAATAGAAGAATGTTTTAGTAATCGCATTGTATATACTTGACTTTGAGGTTCAAAAAAAAAAAAAATTTTAAGTACGTAGCAAAGGTTAGCGGGTTCGCTCGGCTCCGGTTACGGGGTCGGGTGCCCATCACACCCTAGTGAGATCGGGGTGTGACAAGTAAATCTGAAGGTAAATCGTGTGAACCAAGTACTAGGATGCCCTACGGTGCTTGCCAGGCTCTAGTTCCTTCTGATGGTGACTGAAGAATATCTCCCGGCAACAGTTTATCGAATTGTGATTAACGAATCGGAAATGGAATTCGTGGAAGGAAAAATGGACATAGACGAAGAAATGAGAAAAGTACCCAAGGGAGCACTCAAGATGGGCGCAATTAATTGACCATGAGTCTGGGATAAATGGAAAATACATAGTTATGGACATTAGAGGTAGGCGGCAAAAAGGTCATCAAACGAGACCACTATTAAGATGAAATTAGTATGACTTCGGGTAAGATTGTAAGTTAACAATGAGTATATGGAAGGAGTGAGAGAACATGAAGCATAAGGAAATACGACATATTACGTATATATGACCTTATCGTGGAAGCAGCGAAAACCATAAGAAGCGAGAATTGAGAATTTGTGAAACGACAAAAATGTTGTAAGTTTATTGGGAAAAATAGACGGTACCTATGGGAATAAGATGAGGTTATAAGAGGGCTTGGAATATTTATCGTCTAAATATAAATATTACGGGATGAAGTGTTTGAAATGATTATGCGCACTAACTTTTGACGGGAATAAATACAATACAATTTGGATAGGTTGTTGCCACAATGACGTTATCCGAACACTAACCACTAATGGGAATTATTAGAGTGTGGCTCGGATCAATTGTTACAATAGTGATATTGCCTGAACCCTAACCATCAGACTAGATTTTGTACGAGATATTGGGGGAGACTTTACCGTTTCGCGAATGTGTTAGAACTTCATACGAGGGTAATCTAAGTTATAGAAGGAAAAAAAAATGGATACGGTATGGTATGTTAAATGCATTCGGAAAGAAACATATGAGTTTGGAAATTTTAAATGGAGACATAAGATGGAAGGTAATTGGACAATGATAGAGGAGCGCCCTAAAGGGGGGGGGGAAGCGGATAAGAGAGACGCAAAGGTAAGATGGAAATCAACCGATATTACGGAACGTTTAATGTGAACGCTTGAATTTTCTGCGAGATCCTATGCCGAAACCAAAGAAATCAAACCGACAACAACGAATGGGAGCCAAGACGATAATTGAAGTGGTACCAGGGATTGTCGGCGAAGGTGGTGAGTAATATGATTCCAGTTAGTGGATGCTTGTAAAAGAGAAAGGAATACGACAAATAGAATCAGTGCATTTGGTACGAATGGGATACGTAAGATAGAATAAATCAGAAAGAGGAGAGACTATGATTGAGATCGAACATACTTTCTGCAAATTATGTAACAATGGTCATGTAACTCACGAACATTTGCACAATAAGCAAACCAAGTGAGTACATGATTGATAAGAGATGTAAGGATCCAATAATAACAAATGATTATGATATTTTGAATATGATACGAAAAATGCAAGAAATGGTCTAGACGATGCTATCAAAATGAAATTGGTACTAAAAGTAATGCGAACTTGACCAGGATCAATTAAAGATTCCTCCCGATACTGATTGTAAGACAAAGGGAGAAGACAAGGAACAACCTAAAGGTTAGTAAGGCGATGCTAAGGCATTTCTTGGATTAACTTACGTATGTTTACATATTCTCACAGAGATTACAATATAAGGGGTGGCAGTGAAGATTAAGAGCAAAATCGCAGAAAAAGGGAAATGAGAGAGTTTGAACCAAGGACAACGGAGTAATATGAGATAAATGCCAAAAATATGACAGATGAAATTAAGAAAGTTATGAAATGGCTAAACAAGATTACCGGGACTATGTAAGATTATACCTCAAGGAGGTAGTGAGGTTTCATAACGACCTACATTTACTATGTCGAACAGAATACCTAGTATATGGTTAACTCCTGAAGGTCTATCCGAAGGAAACTAAGGATACGAGTAAGTCCTAAAGCAGTATCTGCTCTAAAACTGACGGGCATGCTGAGTGTGTTGTCCAGACGCTAGGAGACAAATTGCGAACCCGTGTCGTTGATTTTAGTGGCAGCAAAAGTAAAGGGTACAGGTGCTACAAGAGAAGCTGCTATCGTTTTACTATAGATCAAGACTGGAGAGGTTAATATGGTGATAATTGGAAAGGAAAGAGAGTATGGTAATGGAAAACAAGAAACTAAAGTGTCGGGAGGAGGTGAGAGGTAAGAAACCTCAGTAAAAGGGGCTCCCGAAAGAAATTACCGGCAAAGAGAATAGCCTATAGCCACGCCAGATTGTTAAGTAAAGATCGCGCACCGAAGATATGGTTTCTGCTAAGATGCAGGGACGAAAACAATAACAGAAAAGAAATGACCTGGAGGGCGAGGATAATGAGTTGACGCAATGAATTAGAAAAACCTATGATATGGAGCGAGGACTCATGAAAAGGGTCAAGGAATTTGAGCATAAGGAAATAAGGTAGAGGATGAGGAACGGGCATAAAGGAAAGAGCAGCTAAAAACAAAAGGGACCCTCCCGAAATATTATAACGCCCCATAAGGTCAGTTGAACATTCGAGGACGAATGTTCTAAAGGGGGGGAGGATGTTATAGCCCGTATTTTGTACGTTTGGAAATTTCAAAGTCGACGTGGAAAGTTAAGGGCGAGACCATTTTCAAAAATTATTTTGATGTACGAGATGTTAGGAATATTATTTATGAACATTGGTAGTATGGACACATTGGGAAAGGCCATGGGTAAAAAGAGAAATTTTGCAAAAATGGCCAATGGAAATAATGTGGAAGGCTAGGGGCGGAATGGTAATATTGAAAAAGTCGAGGGGCAAAACGGGAATTTCACACAAGTTTCTTGAAAGTTCAAAAGGGCCAAATTGGCCATGTGAAAAAAAAAAAAAAAAAGGAAAGAAAAATGATGACAAATAAGTCATCTTTGCAAAAAATTTTAAAGAAAATTCTAGAATTAGGCATGTGCCCCTCACATGCCTACAACAACTATATATATATATGTTCCTCTTTTAATTCAAGACAAAAGAAAGAACAAAAAAAAAAAAAGGAGAAGGAGCAAGACTAAAGGCCATTCGGCCATGGCATGGGGAATTTGTCCCCATGAAATCTCCTCCCAAAAATTATTTTCTTGTTGTATTCCTACTAATTCAAGGGTCCTCTCCAACGTGGTATAATTATTTCGGAAGATAAGTCGTTCGTTTCGTCGTTTGGACAATTTGGTGGAGTGAAGAAGTTAGAAGAAAAAGGTAAGATTCAATTCCCTTTTAGGTGTTGTAAGGCCTTTATTTATATTGTAGTATGTGGAAATGAGTAGAAATCATGTAAATATGGAAGTTGCATGGTGAATGTGCATGTGTACATGTGGCCGTATATGTGTTATGTTGTATGGTTAGGATGAGTTGCATTCCATGTTGTATTCTAGTTGTGGTGATTGTGGAATTTGTATTGAAAGTGAAAGATGGATAAAAATTTGATGAAGTTGGAATTTGGCCTAAGGCCGTGTGGTATGTGGTAGGGGAGTCATGATGGATTTATTTTGTTTAGTATGTTAGTTGTGTTGTTGTGACTTTATCAATGTAAATGAAGGATATATGGGTTAAGTTGGCATGAAAATGGAATGTAGAGAATTATGTCCTATTAATGTGATTTTATGGTATTAAGATAATGAAGTTGTTAAAGTGTGGATTATGGTTGTTAGTGATGAAGTAGTAAGTAGAAAATGTGTTGGGATGGTTTTGTTGCATATATGGGAATTTTGGATGGAATATGAAAATGTTGAACATTGGATATAAGGCTTGAAATACTTTTGGTTTATGTTTGAATGATTTTGAATTAGTATGTGAACATGAAAATATGGATATTGATTTATAAGTGTAAAGTTGGATTTGGAATTGTTGCATTATTTGGAAAATAAGACCATTTGCGCTAGAATGCGTTTCTAGTCGATTGTTGGTGTTGTTTATATTGTTGTTGGTATGGTTGTTGTTGTTTTTGCCGAGTTTAAATCTCGGGGATGTTGTATGTATAGGGGAGATGCTGCCCAAATTTTTGTAGACGAGTATTGGTTAAGATTGAAATCTTAAGGCCTTATATTAAAAGTTTGGTAAATTTGACCAATTGTAGGTTTTGGTCGAAACGGGATTTGAGTTTTGGCAAACGCAAAAGCGAAAAAGGTATGTAAGGCTCCACCCTTCCTTCTCTTGGCATGTCCTAGATGTAGTAGGTTTGAATTCGGATCTCGGGGACGACTCTACTCTTTGGAATCTACGTCCAAATTCACCCCTTTTCCATTCAATAAAATTGAATTAAATAATTTGTAAACAGTTGGAGGAATTGTCTAAATATCTAGATTTTGTGCAAATTGAATCCGACCATCTTAAAACTCTTATAAGTGATATGGTGAACACTAAAGTACGTGTTATGTGCACGCCACCTCATTTGACCCGAGGTGGGCCCACTATTCCCGAGTTTTTCCGTATTACTTTATTTTATTTGACTTGGTTTTGAGTAAAATGCAAAGGAAAACTTTTGGTTACTTTTCTAACTACTTGATGATAGCCGTTTTAATTATTTTAAAAAGTCTCACACTATATTCAAAAAAATGGGAACGATTTTAGAAGGATTATTTTTGACTTAATCCGTCGTGACATCCGAACGTCATACACTTTGATCATCGTACAATTTCCTTCGTATGATTTGTTATCTAAGTTATGCTATCGAGTTCTGTATAAGTTTTATATTTTGATATATACAAATAACCCCTGAAGTCCTATTTTGATAAGAATCCTCCGCGGCCTTTAAAAAGGTATGTGTCACACCCCGATCTCGATCAGGGTGTGATGGGCACCCAACCCCGTGACCGGAGCCGAGCGAACCCGCTGACCCTTACTACGTAAAATTTTTTTTTTTTTTTTTTTTTGAAAACCTTTAAGACAAGTAAACATAATAGATGACTGAAATACTCTTTTGTTGCTTTTAAGTTAAATAAAATATGTAACTGTATGTAACTCGTGTCATAATACAATCTGACTCCCGGAACCCATAACTCTGTCTGCAAAGTCTCTAATTGAAATCAGAAATCCTGGCACGCGTACTCTGACTCGGCTACACTCCAGGCCGAATGGAGCTTGCCAACTTCGCTGGAACATCTTCTATCCTGGCTTCTATCCGTCTGGGTGTACCTGCGTGGCATGAACGCAGCCCCCGAAGAAGAGGGGTCAGTACGAGCAATGTACTGAGTATGTAAGACATGAACAGTAACAGCATAGTAAAAGCTGTACGTATGAGACATATCATGTGTAATATGGTAACCTGTGCAAAGCAATAACTGTAGGGACACATAGATGGTATCACAGTATCGAGGAGCAACCTGTACATGTGAGTGCCACTCAGGGCGGAGGCCATGCACGCCTAGCTTTTTCTTTTTCTTTTTCTGAACACGGTGTTTCTTGTTTTTGTACATAGAAAACAGATACTTTTCGTAAAACGGTACTTTTTACTTGCGCACGTACGCCGAATTCATCGGCTCTCCCAACCCCCCTCCCCAACGGTTGTCCCAAGTATATCATATTATATATATATATATATATATATATATATATATATATATATATATATATTAAACAAAGATGTACACGGAAAGCTAACGTACGCCGCGTACGGCTCTCCCACAAATCCCGCGTCCGGCATCCCGCGTCCGGATGATAAGCCACCAATCGTGGACACGGTTACCCTCCCCATTCCCCACATATACAAAGTGTATACAAATACATTCATAAATATCAGGTATTATATACATTATTATATAAACAATTAAACAAAGATGCATGGGAGCCCAAGGAAAAGCTATAACGCTATCGGAGTGACGTAAGGTCGGTAACCTCCGATTTTATTATGAAATAACCATGGGCGCTTTATCTCACCTTGAAGGAACTAGTAGTAAGGCGAGACAATCAATGGAGGTCAACATTATGAATAAACATGGAGTAGAATCATAGTGTAGCGTTTCATGTACTTTGGAACCTTTAGACATAAGATCATTCTCGTCTTAGTCATCATAGTACCATTCTCATTTTTTTTTTTTTGACATCGTCATAGCCATTGAAAAACATAGCCTTGGCTATTATCGTCATATGCCTTTCTTATTCCTGGCATCATTATTGTCATCATAGAACTGTGGTCGTCGTTTTAGCTAGTAGGACTTTCGATGTTATAAAGCTTGGTTTTTAAAGAAAAACTGAGTATTTTGGAAAAACACCGGTAAACTTTTTAGAGAAGAAAATCATGCGTTGGGGTCGAAGGTTTAGTTAAAACAACTACTAATTTGATACTAGGAACAATAACCAAAAACTTTTATTAGCTATAGCATGAAAATAAGCTTAATGTAACAATAAGAAGAGATTTGGGAATAGTGGGCCCGCCTCGGTCGAATGAGGCGGCGTACACAATTTACGTATAATACATTTCATAATGTTGCTTATGGAAGTCTTAGGATGATCGGGTCGTATTCTTGCAAGTCCTAGGGTGTTTCGACCTTTCTTTCACTATTTAAGTATTTTTGGTTCAATGCCACTGAATGAATAGTAACTAGTTTTCAACCTCGGATTTCTAGAGTTAGGGAAGTCCCCGAGGCGCGAAATCAAGCCTATACGTCTAGGACATGCCAAAGAAAGAAAGTAAAGTCTTACATACCTCCTTCCGCTCCTTCTGCTACTCCAAATCCACGTTGCAAATTCGCCAAAATCTACAATTTGGTCATGTTTACCAAATGTTAATTAGCGAATTTTGAAATGGGATTCTTAAATGAAACTTGGCTACCGAAATTTCGGCAGCACTTCCCCTGTAAATATACCATGCCACCAAGTCTATCTTGGTCGATTTCAATCAAGAACAATCCCGGGAATTTAACCCGGCCAAATTATCAACAATACCAACAATTCTTGTCAACAACATTATCAATTTATTCAAGATACATTATAATGCTAATAACCCTTCTCCAAATATTCCAACACATTCCAATTATATTCAATCCAACTTCGTATATTCAAACGAACCACATATAATCAAACTATCATTAACATGCATATCTTCATGAATTTTCCATCTTTTCTACACATTACAACAACCAACATACTTCATAAAATTAATTCAATCCTCTCACATAACACCACCCATATACACGGCCAACACTACTCCATATGGCTACCATTCCAACATTATTATATTCATGGTTTTTCATTCATTTTACATCATGGATTCCACAACACAACAATCAAACTACCAAAATAAAATCAATTCATCACACCTTCTCAACACTACTTCTATTTGGTCATAACTACAACATGCATAATTTCATGTTTCTCGTTCATTTCTCCATTCTACAACATGCACCACCATTCATAATACAACAATCCGACATGCTAAATAAATTAATTCTTCATTTCCATACCATGCTACCTACACGGCCCCATGCATATACATACAACCACCATGCAAACTTTCCTATTTTCATGAATTCTATCCATTTCTACCTACTACAATATAAACAAACTCCTCATAATATATAAAATGGGATTAAATCTCACCTTTCCTCCTTAACTTCTTCACTTGTCCAAGGTGTGGAATCGTCGAAACGAACGTTCTATCTTCCGAAATAATTATACCACGTTGTAGAGGACCCTTGAATTAGTATAAATACATGAAGAAAAGAATTTTTGGGACAAGATTTCATGGGGGCAAAAATGCCCCACCTTGGCCGTGACCCTCTCTCTCCTCACCTTCATTTTCTTTCTTTCTTTCTTTCCTCTTTCCTTCAATTAAAAAGATGATCACATATATATACATGTGTCTTCCACTACTTATCCATATTTATGATTTAGTCCCTCAAGTATAACCTTATATCCTCCTTCTCCATCTCTAGAATTTTCTTCTTTTTTCTTGATTTTTCCTTCCTTTTCTTGAATTTTCTTACTTGGTCAAAGATGACCAAATGCCTTCCCTTGCACACTTTAGTCCCTCATTTATTTACACTTTGCCCCCTTTCATTTTTTTTTCTAGAGCTTTCTTCCCTTTTTCTTGAAATTTAATAAAGAAGGCCAAGTGTCTTCTTATATAAGATTTGGCCCTCCAAGGATTTTCTTGAACCTTGTGAAATTACTATTTTACCCCTCGACTTTTCTCATTCTTACCATTTTGTCCCTAACCTTCCGCATTATTTTCACGACCCATTTTCCGAATTTCTCTTCTTGCCCTTAGCCTCTCTCAATGTTTTCCACACTACCATTGTCCACAATTAATATTCCTAACAACTCGGACATTAAAATTATTTTAGAACATAATCTTATCCTTAACTTCTCGCCTTTGTCTCGCAACATCCGAATGTACGAAGTACGGGCTATAACATCCTCCCCCCCTTTAGAACATTCGTCCTCGAATGTTCAACTGACCTTATGGGCGTCATAATGTTCTGGGAGGGTTCCTTTTATAGCTACTCTTTCCTTCATGCCCGTCTCTTATTGTCGTAATGAAACCATTTGGCCTTTTATGGGTTCTTCTCTTTCTAATATGATCTCCCCCTTTAAGGGGATCCTTATACCGACAATCCTTTTACAAAGTCTTCGTTTATACCTTGCCTCTCATCTTCCTTCTAACTCCGTGCCTGACATCTCAGAAACTTTTTATCCTAAGTTTTCTCTTACCTTCCGTCTATGTCATCCCCTCGTCCACGAGCCTCATTCACTACTAGTCCTTTCACTCCCTTAGTTCGCTTGTTCGTGGTCCTTTCTGAACTGCACGTTGGTGTCGTAACTGTACGTTCATATCTCAAGCGTCTGCTACTTTTGTTCTTGGCACAGAATCCTTCGATACATATATTTTTACCAAACAACTAGCCCGCAGACTACTTCCAACCACTGTTCAAGCCTATTCTAATTCTAGGGTTGTGTTGTACTTCCCGTCTTTTACCGAGCCATTTCACCTCGTCTTACGCGTCCTCTTAAGGTTTCCAGCTATCCCATATACTCTAGTTTTCCTTAGGCTACCCTAACTTCTCACTTGCCTCTTGTATCTCAATTTGTAAAGCTTTTGGTTCACTTCCCGGTCACCCATCCCGAAATTGCTCCCGCCCGAGCACGCTTAACCCCGAAACTTTGGTGGAATTCGGTACCTTAACACTAATATAATCGCGTCCACTTTCTCATATGGTTGTTATTACATAATCTAAGGCCAGTCGAAGCCTTACAGCTTCCGAAACGTTTTCGTACTACGTCCTTTCTGTTACATTTACCGTTTTACCCTTTTCTCTTCTCGATATTCACTTTCTGCCTGTGTATGACTATTTTCTGTCCTGGGCTCCCAGTTCAGATAACAGAATAAATATATCCATCCAGTCTTACCTCTTTTGACCTCCATATCATTCCTCGCCTTTTTCCGCCGATACTGGGCGCCTGCGGAATTCAACAATTAGTATAAGGGGTCTCATTTCCTATGACTTGGCGCTATCGCACGATCTAATGACAGAAAGAAGGTCAACATTTCCTAGATGCCCCGTAGCCTCCTGTCTATAGATGTGGCCGGCTTCACACCCATAAACAGGACTCTACCGGACACGACTTTGCGGACAACCCTTGGACCAACACTTTCTCGATACCACTTTGTCACACCCCGATCTCGATCAGGGTGTGATGGGCACCCGACCCCGTGACCGGAGCCGAGCGAACCCGCTGACCCTTACTACGTAAAATTTTTTTTGTTTTTTTTGAAAACCTTTAAGACAAGTAAACATAATAGATGACTGAAATACTCTTTTGTTGCTTTTAAGTTAAATAAAATATGTAACTGTATGTAACTCGTGTCGTAATACAATCTGACTCCCGGAACCCATAACTCTGTCTGCAAAGTCTCTAATTGAAATCAGAAATCCTGGCACGCGTACTCTGACTCGGCTACACTCCAGGCCGAATGGAGCTTGCCAACTTCGCTGGAACATCTTCTATCCCGGCTTCTATCCGTCCGGTGTACCGCGTGGCATGAACGCAGCCCCGAAGAAGAGGGGTCGCATTTAGCAATGTACCGAGTATGTAAGACATGAACGATGTAACAAAGATAGTAAAAGCTGTACGTATGAGACATATCATGTGTAATATGGTAACCTGTGCAAAGCAATAACTGTAGGGACACATAGATGGTATCACAGTATCGAGGAGCAACCTGTACATATGAGTGCCACTCAGGGCGGAGGCCATGCACGCCTAGCTTTTTCTTTTTCTTTTTTCGAACACGGTGTTTCTTGTTTTTGTACATAGAAAACAGATACTTTTCAGAAAACAGTACTTTTTACTTGCAGTACAGACGCCGAATTCATCGGCTCTCCCAACCCCCCTCCCCAACAGTGTCCCAAGTATATCATATTATATATATATATATATATATATATATATATATAGCACAGAACAGACGCCGCGTACGGCTCTCCCACAAATCCCGCGTCCGGGCATCCCGCGTCCGGGATGATAAGCCACCGAATCGGGGGACACGCTTGCCCTCCCCATTCCCCACATATACGGTGTATACAAATACATTCATAAATATCGTGTATTATATACATTATTATATAAACAATTAAACGGCATGCATGGGAGCCCAAGGAAAAGCTATAACGCTATCGGAGTGACGTAAGGTCGGTAACCTCCGATTTTATTATGAAATAACCATGGGCGCTTTATCTCACCTTGAAGGAACTAGTAGTAAGGCGAGACAATCAATGGAGGTCAACATTATGAATAAACATGGAGTAGAATCATAGTGTAGCGTTTCATGTACTTTGAAACCTTTAGACATAAGATCATTCTCGTCTTAGTCATCATAGTACCATTCTCATTTTTTTTTTTTTTGACATCGTCATAGCCATTGAAAAACATAGCCTTGGCTATTATCGTCATATGCCTTTCTTATTCCTGGCATCATTATTGTCATCATAGAACTGTGGTCGTCGTTTTAGCTAGTAGGACTTTCGATGTTATAAAGCTTGGTTTTTAAAGAAAACCGAGTATTTTGGAAAAACACCCAAACTTTTTAGAGAAGAAAATCATGCGTTGGGGTCGAAGGTTTAGTTAAAACAACTACTAATTTGATACTAGGAACAATAACCAAAAACTTTTATTAGCTATAGCATGAAAATAAGCTTAATGTAACAATAAGAAGAGATTTGGGAATAGTGGGCCCGCCTCGGTCGAATGAGGCGGCGTACACAATTTACGTATAATACATTTCATAATGTTGCTTATGGAAGTCTTAGGATGATCGGGTCGTATTCTTGCAAGTCCTAGGGTGTTTCGACCTTTCTTTCACTATTTAAGCATTTTTGGTT
The DNA here is from genome assembly GCF_029784015.1 of Lycium ferocissimum. Lineage (NCBI taxonomy): Eukaryota > Viridiplantae > Streptophyta > Magnoliopsida > Solanales > Solanaceae > Lycium > Lycium ferocissimum. The sequence continues at coordinate 438,185 of NC_081345.1, forward strand.
CAATGCCACTGAATGAATAGTAACTAGTTTTCAACCTCGGATTTCTAGAGTTAGGGAAGTCCCCGAGGCGCGAAATCAAGCCTATACGTCTAGGACATGCCAAAGAAAGAAAGTAAAGTCTTACATACCTCCTTCCGCTCCTTCGCTACTCCAAATCCACGTTGCAAATTCGCCAAAATCTACAATTTGGTCATGTTTACCAAATGTTAATTAGCGAATTTTGAAATGGGATTCTTAAATGAAACTTGGCTACCGAAATTTCGGCAAAGACTTCCCCTGTAAATATACCATGCCACCAAGTCTATCTTGGTCGATTTCAATCAAGAACAATCCCGGAATTTAACCCGGCCAAATTATCAACAATACCAACAATTCTTGTCAACAACATTATCAATTTATTCAAGATACATTATAATGCTAATAACCCTTCTCCAAATATTCCAACACATTCCAATTATATTCAATCCAACTTCGTATATTCAAACGAACCACATATAATCAAACTATCATTAACATGCATATCTTCATGAATTTTCCATCTTTTCTACACATTACAACAACCAACATACTTCATAAAATTAATTCAATCCTCTCACATAACACCACCCATATACACGGCCAACACTACTCCATATGGCTACCATTCCAACATTATTATATTCATGGTTTTTCATTCATTTTACATCATGGATTCCACAACACAACAATCAAACTACCAAAATAAAATCAATTCATCACACCTTCTCAACACTACTTCTATTTGGTCATAACTACAACATGCATAATTTCATGTTTCTCGTTCATTTCTCCATTCTACAACATGCACCACCATTCATAATACAACAATCCGACATGCTAAATAAATTAATTCTTCATTTCCATACCATGCTACCTACACGGCCCCATGCATATACATACAACCACCATGCAAACTTTCCTATTTTCATGAATTCTATCCATTTCTACCTACTACAATATAAACAAACTCCTCATAATATATAAAATGGGATTAAATCTCACCTTTCCTCCTTAACTTCTTCACTTGTCCAAGGTGTGGAATCGTCGAAACGAACGTTCTATCTTCCGAAATAATTATACCACGTTGTAGAGGACCCTTGAATTAGTATAAATACATGAAGAAAAGAATTTTGGGACAAGATTTCATGGGGGCAAAAATGCCCCACCTTGGCCGTGACCCTCTCTCTCTCCTCACCTTCATTTTCTTTCTTTCTTTCTTTCCTCTTTCCTTCAATTAAAAAGATGATCACATATATATACATGTGTCTTCCACTACTTATCCATATTTATGATTTAGTCCCTCAAGTATAACCTTATATCCTCCTTCTCCATCTCTAGAATTTTCTTCTTTTTTCTTGATTTTTCCTTCCTTTTCTTGAATTTTCTTACTTGGTCAAAGATGACCAAATGCCTTCCCTTGCACACTTTAGTCCCTCATTTATTTACACTTTGCCCCCTTTCATTTTTTTTCTAGAGCTTTCTTCCCTTTTTCTTGAAATTTAATAAAGAAGGCCAAGTGTCTTCTTATATAAGATTTGGCCCTCCAAGGATTTTCTTGAACCTTGTGAAATTACTATTTTACCCTCGACTTTTCTCATTCTTACCATTTTGTCCCTAACCTTCCGCATTATTTTCACGACCCATTTTCCGAATTTCTCTTCTTGCCCTTAGCCTCTCTCAATGTTTTCCACACTACCATTGTCCACAATTAATATTCCTAACAACTCGGACATTAAAATTATTTTAGAACATAATCTTATCCTTAACTTCTCGCCTTTGTCTCGCAACATCCGAATGTACGAAGTACGGGCTATAACAGTATGTGCTATGCCTCGTCCGGACCCCTTTTTCATGATATGTCGTTTGATTATTCCGTCCGATCTCTGTATATGTTGTACGTTTTATAATGCATTTAGTTTCTCACTACTCCACTCGTGGATGCCTCAATGCTTCCTTCACTGAGCCCGGGCCAGGATATGTTATCAAGCGTCTTCCATCGCATTGTTCGCCGTGCCTCGGTGTGAGGGGGCGAGTATACATGTACATGGGTTGTGGAGTATGCGTGCCATGTACACTTTGATATGATATGATATGATATGGCCATCCGATATGCTATGATATGTGCACATTCGATATGTTCCGATATGTTGTGGCGCCGTGTCGGGGCGACCACTTTTACGTTTACCGAGTCCCATAATGGGGCCGGCTATGGCATATTTTCCGTTATGCATTTGCCTATGTTTTATGAGTAAGCATTTCGATACTCCAGCCATTGAATTTATGTTCTGTATCCTCTGTTCAGTTATGATTCTGTTTATCGTATTTTATGCTTTACATACTCAGTACATATTCCGTACTGACCCCCTGTTCTTCGGGGGCTGCGTTTCATGCCGCGCAGGTACACCCAGATGAGTACAGGCTATTATAGATGATGTTCCAGCGGTGTTGGCAAGCTCCATTTGCTCCTGGAGTGCTGCCGAGTCAGACTATGTATGTTATGTGTTCTGAGTATCTGTTAGAGACTTTGCAGACAGAGTCGTGGGTTCAGAACATCAGTTTTGTATCCGGCTCCATCAGCCGATATGTCGTTCTGTATTATGTAATAAATTCCATATATTTTAGATTCTGTTTGATTTGAAAATTACGAAAAAAAAAGTATGTCCTGAAAACCATTTCCGAGATTGTCATTTGTGTCTGATTAAGAATCTCAGAAATTACGTCTGTAATAAGAGTCCGCGGGTTCGTTCGGCTCCGCACATGGGGTCGGGTGCCCATCACACCCCAGTAAAATCAGGGTGTGACAATTATGGGTATGGATTTATTGGCCTCTTGTTATGCTAATGTTGATTGCAGAACAAAGATGGTTCAATTTCAGTTTTCAGGAGAGCCAGTTCTAGAGTTGAAGGGTAATATAGAAACACCAAGAGGTACGTTCATTTCCTATCTCAAGGCAAGGAAGATTATTGCTAAGGGTTGTATTTATCATCTAGTACGGGTTCAGGATATAGATGCTGACTCAGGTATTTTTTTTCCCCATTTCTATTCCTTGTCGCTCGAGGAAGAGCGATTATTTAATTAATATATAATGTAACGACCTGCTTGGTGGTTATAGTGTTATTGACTCTTTTACCCCAGTTGACCCTTTCCTGCGGTCATCATGCGGGTTTTGGTGTGACTTTTGGAGGTTTGAGCCTTAAAGTGGGGTTTGTTTGACCCAAAGTTGACTTTTGGATAAATGAAACTTTTTAGAAATTTGTCGATCCCGAGAGGTCTGGATGGTTATTTATGATTGGTAGTGTGTTTGGTTCGGTTCCCAATGCAATTGGGAGCATTTTGGGACTTAGGTTGGAAACTTAGTTTAAGGCCATTGGGGTTTGACTTGATCAAATAGACCTAAGTTGGAAATTTTGAGGCCGCGAATGAATTCGTAGCGCATTTTTATGTGTGTGTGCATGTTTGTTTTTTATCTATGGGGCCTCGGGTGATAGTCGGATTTCAAGTTGAGAATGATCAAAAACTAGTAACATTCTGGCGTTTGGTGTCCGCCGCAACGGCCCCGCGGTATGGAAGGGCTGATGGCTATAGCGATCGAGGCTACTTAGAGGTTAGTGGCCACAGCGAACGTCCATCCGCTGTGGCGGTCTCGTGGTAGTGGAAGAGGTAGCCGCTATAGCGGCTATGAGGATTTTGTGGCCGCCCATTGGTCGCCAAATTCTTTTCTTTTTCTCAATTTAAATTCTCTTCATCACTTTTTAAGTACACTTTGGGCGAATTGATCAACTTGTGGACTGAATCTTCTTGGAGGTAAGATCTATGACCCTAGACTTCCACATTTACCTTCCTAGATCCTTAATTCATGCTTAGAATCACTAGAATCAAAATAGAGAAGATGAGTCTTATGCTAAAATTCTTGAAATGGGTTTAGACTTCTAAAATGGAAATTGTTGGTGAAATTGACTAGTATAACCGTAGAATTTGATGAATTCATTTTTGTTGAGCTTATTTCTTCCATTATTAGTTATTAATTTGAGGATTTAAGAGTTAGGGTTCATACCCAAATTTGGGAATTTCTTTAAATCCTTAAATCCGAATTAGGCCTAATCCTGAGTTGTTTTAGCAATTGATTAGCGGGTTTGATCATCTAGACCTTGAATTTCATGTTCCATGGGTTTGATTATCTAGACCTTGAATTGCATGTTCCATCCTTCAATTTTTCGTTTTACCCTTGTGGGCCCGTTTCCCCAATTCCTTGGGTTAGAATTTGACCTAACTAGAAGTATAGCAATATGCGTGTTGTTATTTGTGGTTTTTAATACAGAATTTGATTATGAATAGACTTTGAGTACTTGGAGGAGCTGCGAAAAGGCAAGGCCAAGTGTGACGGTTCTTGGCTCCTATTCAGCTTTCCAGGTAGGTTACGGCTTACCTTTTTTGTTTGACTTCGGTTAACGAATCATATGTAGAGTTTGTGATTGTTGGAGAAAGAATGTAAACCTTTGGGTATGGAGTTGAGATGAAATATTTAGGTTGGTATTGTTGTTGACTATGGCTTGCCGCCTTATTGTGTTCTATTGAGTTATTGTTTATTTGTGAGTTGTTGGCTTGTCGTCACGTGATTGATTCTAGAGTTGATGCTCAGTGATTACCCTATGTTTTGAAGAGCATATTTATCATGATTGAGGTTGTTGGGTAGGAAAGGAAAGTTATGATATTGATATTGTGATTGAGATATGTGTCCATGTATGGCACCATTGATTCATATATTCTTCCTGCCATTGTTATCACCCATACACTCATTTATACATATATTTGGGATTCGGTTGCGCGCCGCAACACTTACTGGGATTGGGTTGCACGTACCGCAACACTGACTGGGATCGAGTTACACGTATTGCAACACTGATTGGGATCGGGTTACACGTTCCGCAACATTGACTATTAGATCGGGCTGTGCGCCACAGCAGGTACATAGACTTAGCGGTCCCTCATGGGTCATGACTGTCGAGGCGACGAGATATTCCACTCGAAGCGTGTGTGTATCACTGCATTGCATTGCATTCATCTCATATTTATATATGGTTGTGTATTGGACTTGTTGGTTTATCTTGGTGATACGTGTACTTGATAGTGGTACTTGAGATTGTGCTTCAGACTTATAGTGAATTTGAGTTGATATACTAGACTTGGTGATTTGGCACTGGATCGGATACTTTGAACTGTGTTGAGTTATATCTGATTGTGAGCATGTCTACTTTTTCAGTCTCTTTCTTATACTGTTATCGATTTATGATGCCTACTCAGTGCGTGTTGTTTTACTGATTCTACCTTACTGCATTCTTTTCTGAGTGCAGAGTTCGTGATCGGATCGACTTATTACCTCGTTGGCTGAGTCCCGAGGCCGTCTAACGCGCATTCTAGGGTAAGCACATAGATGGATTCGCTGCTCGGATGGCTCTATCTTTTCTTGTCTTTATATTCTATCATTTAGATAGTTATTTATGGATATGTGAGACTTGTAATTCCTAGACATTATGTAGTGGCTCTTGTACTATTCAGACCAAATTTTGGGATTCGATGTATCTTCTGCACTTATTATATTTATCTATTTGTATTCTAACTTATTATTATGTAATTCTGGGTGATTGGTTTTATCTTATTTATTGTTTGGTTGTGAATAAGGGACTGGTTCGCCTACCAAGGTGGGAAATGGTAGGTGTCCGCACGTTCCCCAAGTTTGGGCATGATAGGATCATGCTTTCATGGATAAGGAGGTCATTCAAACATAGCTACAACACATAAAGGTCCAATGGGTTCAGTTTCGAAGATCTAGACTTATACTGAGCAGTTTGTAGGAATGGCTTTACACGGTATTGACAAACAGAAGGCAGGGGAGAAGAACATGCTTTGAGCTTTAGTGATTCATACTCAGAGTACACATGTTTACAAAGAACAGCAACTAAGGAAAAGAAGGGAAATAGGACCATGCTCCAAATCCAGAATTCATATATACTTATATCCACTCTTAGGAGCCGTTTGGACATGATCTGAAATCATGATATGAAATCAGTGATTTGAAATCATGATGATTTGAAGTTGAAGTTTTGTTTGGACATGTAATTTGGATTTCTTTAGTTGTATGTTTTCTCATGGAGATTAAAAAAAATCACAAGTTGTCAAAACCATCAAAACTTTCCCAATTCTTATACAATCTTACCAAATGAGAAAATCATAGTTCATAATAAGATTAATACGCTACTAGAAGGCCTCTATAAAAAATACAATATCCATTGATCAAACTTTAATTCAATAAAAAAGAAAATTGAACATGAGTTTTAGTGTAACTACTCTTTAATTTACTCCTCCCACATGGTTGGTAAGAGTAAATTTGTAATAAATATATTATCAACTTGCAGATCTTTTAATATTTGATATAAATAGTTGGTAAACATGATTGGTGAATATATCTACCAACTTTTTTTTTATTTTTTTACAAAATGTAAACAAATCATGATTTGGAATCCCAAATCATGTTTTTTTTGGATGATTTGGGATTTGAAATCATGATATGAAGATTTGAAATTTTGTGCAAATTGCATAAACAAACATTGATTTGGAATCACGATATGAAATCATGATTACTTATCGCATGTCCAAACGCCTACTTATCTTTGCTCAGGAATCATCAATCAAAGAAGGGGACATGGGAAAAGGGGTATTGAATCAATAGTGAGGTTCAGAAGAGATGGAAAGAGGATGAAACATTGAGGTGTTGATCCCATTTCCTTCTTCCACTCACAAGAGTTTCCCTCCAATTCTCACTCGAATGTGGAATTCTAACCCAAGAAGGGCAACCATGAGAGTAAATAATGTACTTAATCAATTTTTATCTCCTTATTAACATTTAAGGACAACATGTGGATTCAAAAGAAATAATTATGAGCTTATGCAAAGACTGGGAATCAATCTCAACCACATCACAAAAGTATTCTAAAAAGTTAGCTAAATAGATTTGGGAGGTAGATCAAACAAGTTTTATACATTTCAGTTTCTAGTTTTTAAACTAATAAGTGTTGACGAATCAACTAATCTCACAAATATTACTAACTTACGTCCATCAACCCTAAAGATCACAAATTAAAATTATACTAAACCCCACTTAAGATTTGACATCCTAAATCTGAATAGGACGGATCATGCTTTATATGCAACTACTAATGAACTTGTAATAGACTATATGTCATATTTGGATATACAAAAGAGAGACGTAATGAGTTTTGTACATATATGTGGCCGTTGGCCTGATGCATACAACTGAATTCAACAAACCCACCAATAGTGTCTAGGAAGCCTCTACGAATACCTATGACCAAACATCTAATCCAAGTGTCAAGACAGGGCCCCGAGCTACTCATAATCTTTAACATCAATGAAAACTCTAGACTTGACTCAGCCCCAGGTAGAATTGGAGCTATACCCTTTTTGCCGAACATCTGCACTGCCTATCAAGATAGTCTACCAACCTAGATATCTGAACCTGCAATGTAGGAATAACAAGTGTAGCCCCACCGGCCAAGGGATGTCAGTACAGAAAGATTGTACCAAGTACGTAAGGCAGACATGAAACATATGTAAAGATATCAGTGTAAAGAGGATAAGAAATGACCTGAAACTTTGAATGCGACTGAGGGTGCATGATATGCATACTTATACTTTATATGTGTATATAACGCCTTGGGAATAATACATATATATATATATATATATATATATATATATATATATATATATATATATATACGTGTGTGTGTGTGTGTGTGTGTGTGTGTGTGTGTGTGTGTGTGTGTGTGTGTACGTACAATGCGTTGGCTCTGTGGGCATAACATCACATGATAACTTGACCTTTGTAGGCATCATCATCATCATATAACCAACGATCGGTGGTGGTGCACATATAACGCCATTTCCTTTCCCATAACCCATATATATATACATATAATGCATAAAGAGCCTTTGAACATTTGGAAATCTTTCGGAGTGACTTATAGTCGATAAACTTCAGATAACGCTAAGAGCATTATCATCATCATCATATGCCTCAAAGGGGACTTAGGAATCATAGCTAAACATGCTTTGAATAACATTTCAATGGAATGAATAACATGGACACTTTTAACATTCAAGAGTTGAGTTTTATGGAAGGACATTTCATTTACATTTCGTTTCATTCGGATCATGCCAAAAGAAGAAGGATAGCCTTAACATACTTACTGTACTTATGATCTGTTAAAACCGTGAACTTGTGAACACACTTTCCTTAACGCATAAAGTACAAGCTTCTTATCAAGAAGGGGATTCTGATGTCATCGACAACACAAGGAACAATATATGAAGAAGGAAGAATGATAAGACTTCATGTCACTGGATGCGATAGGGACATGCCTACCATTCTACGATCTTGTTATAATATTTTCAAAAATTGTTCTCTAATCTTGTGGACTATCCTATTTTGGAAAGACTATGATCATCTATGTCAATGCGGTTTATCTTAAAAGAAGCTCAATACCCCCAACAATGGTAATCTGAATACTTCCGACATAAATTCCTCTTACGTTACGCTCTATAACCCCTTATCGATCATCTAGAAACTATCGACATTATGTCTATTTTAGACGGTGACCTATAATCCTTTTAGCCTACTTGCAACTTGTCGATATCACCCCATTTGAGGGAGAGACTCTAATCCTACAATGAGAACTTAGTGACTTGACCTTAGGAGTAATACGCTCAAATGAAAAATCAAATCACGAACCCATAACGTATGTCCTCATTTAGCTTACGAAGGTTATACATGGAGTTAATGTATTTCTAGAAACTCTAGAACTCTTTAGTGATACCTCTTGAACCTTATACGTACAACTTAACTTCAATAGGCCTTATGACTCATCAACGATAGCCCGAAACCAGTCATTTGATTCATCTTACATTTAGATCTACAATGTCACACCCTTAATCCGATAGGGTGTGATGGGCACCCGACCCTTACCTAGGGCCGAGCGAACCCGCAGACTTTCGTAAAACTCATAATCATACTGGGCCCGCAAAACATGACACAAGTACATAATGAAAAAATTTTCTCCAGAAAACGAACATGCCTTCCATCTTTGCCAAATCAAATAAAACTAGCATCGTATGAAATCTACAAACATATGAAGTTCGTAACATAATGCATAATAATACATCGCACACATAGCCACAAAACCGACATATCATACACACGACACTGTCTCGCAAAGTCTCTACCATAACCGGATACCATACAAAAACACTCGGACCGGCGGCGATTCCGGAGAAACGGAGCTCGCCAATCCAGGTACGGAACATCTTCTCGCTAACATCATCCACTCATTTGTGGTACCTGCGCGGCATGAAACGCAGCCCCCGAAGAAAGGGGGTCAGTACGGAATATGTACTGAGTATGCAAAGCATGAAATACAGAAAATGAAGTAAAGTGTACCGAACGCGAGCATAACAACCCGAATACCAAAGTACTTACATCTGACATCCAAATCATACATAAGGGGTTCAGAAGACAAATAGGATAATCAGAATGCCAAAATGCTTCACTTTCTTTTGAAAAACGTTTCTGTCTCATATATATGGAAAATAGAACAAATCATATAAGTACGACATTAACCGACTGCTCATAATCCAGACTGTCAAAATCACATATACACATATCGTGTCTCGGCCCTCTAGTGAGGGACTCGGCAAATAAGATCATATCATCCTATTATCACATATCACATACCACATATACACACATACCGCGGTCAAGTATCCAGCGGTCAATATCACACATACACATACCGCGGCCAGGAACCCAGCGGTAATATCACATATACACATACCGCGGCCAGGAACCCAGCGGTAATATCACATATACACATACCGCGGCCAGGAACCCAACGGTAATATCACATATACACATACCGCGGCCAGACTTCAATATTCACGGCTCAACTTTAACACCCATATTTTCATGAATTTCATTCATTTCTACATACTACAACATTCACAAACCATTCATAACACATAAAAGAGAAGATTGAACCATACCTTCTTCCCCCACTTCTTCCACTTGACTAGGATATCACTTTGCAAGAACAAGCGTTTTGTTTGCTCCAACGACTACTCCACGTTGTTATGCACCTTCTAAGGAGTTGAAAGGCTTGAAGAAAATAATTTTTGAAGAAGTATTTTGATCTCCAATTTTTTTCAACTATGGCCGAATGGCCTTTCCCTTTTTTTCTCCATTTTTTCTTGAACTTTCTAGGTGGAACAATGATAAAGATGACTAAGTTAGTCATCTTATTCATGCATATATAACTAGCACATGTGGCCTATGGCCCACAAGTCATGTGCAAGGCCACATGGCCATTTTTTCATGAATTCTTAATTTCCAAAACTTCACTTTTGGCCCCAAATTTTTCATGAAATATCTAACTTTTCATAATTCACTTTTGACCCCAAATTTTCCTTATTCCAATTTTACCCTTAACATTCCATACCAATAAAAAGATGAATATGCAACTTATGCACTTTTAACAAAATCGAAAAAAATTACAACCTTGTCCTTAACTTGTCGCAACCGGCTTAGAATATTCCAACGTACAAAGTACGGGGTATAACATCCTTTCCCCTTTAGAACATTCGTCCTCGAATGTTCAACTAATCGTATAGGGTCTTAAGAATCTCGATTTAAACTTTTCCTTCTTGTAATTCCCTTTACTCAACTGGTGACATTCTAGGCGCATTATCTCGTGTCGTTTCTTTATCTTTAACTCAAACCCTTTCGTATTCATTCCATAGCTTGTTTTTTCGTTTCACACTTGCCTTTGTATTTTAGATACATAGATCGCATCATAACCTTGGCCACTTTCTCTCTATTATTTTCACAACACCTTCATCATATTCATATTGTCCCACTCGTATTCGATCTCATAGCGTAACACTCCTTAACTTTTTTCCCTTTCGAATCAACTTTATTCTTAATATCTCACAAGCTGTCTTATCAATACATTCATATCCATCACAATTTCTTTCCTTCTTACTCTTGTCTTAATCTCACTCTTACTATCGGCACGACCTTTCAAGTCGTATTACAAACACATATCTCATTCTCTTTTCATTTCTGGAAAAATTTCGGCAGAGTTTCCTCTATATTTCTTACTATCTCAAAACCTGCACGCAAAAAATACCAACAATGCCTCACAGGGCCAACATATGTGCATATATCATATCATATCACAGCCACACAGGGCTCTCAATATCATAAACAGTACAAAAAAAAAAAAAAAACATGCCTCGTATGCCCAACTCAAACGGCACCTGTTACACTTTCTTGTTTACTTTCCCCCTTTAATCTTCAACTTGTATTTCAATCGCAATTTCAATATCTTTCCCAACATATATCTTTCATACCTTTGCTTACCTGCGTACTTTGTGACTTCCAACATCATCCATCACTTTCTCCTATCAGCGTCATTCTTCAGCTGCAATCACAAATCAAGGTAAGGAGTCCCATCTCCTATGACTTGGCTCTTTGGCACGATCTCAGATGTGAAAGAAGAGTAACCACCCTAGATGCCCGTAGCCTCCTTGTTTATCGGTGTGGCGCGCACACACCATAAACAAGACTCTACCGGACACGACTTTGCGACAACCCCTAGGACGAATCGCTCGATACCAATTTGTCACACCCTTAATCCGATAGGGTGTGATGGGCACCCGACCCTTACCTAGGGCCGAGCGAACCCGCGGACTTTCGTAAAACTCATAATCATCACCCGCAAAACATGACACAAGTACATAATGAAAATTTTTTCTCCAGAAAACGAACATGCCTTTCATCTTTGCCAAATCAAATAAAACTAGCATCGTATGAAATCTACAAACATATGAAGTTCGTAACATAATGCATAATAATACATCGGCTTACATAGCCGCTCACAAAACTGACATATCATACACACGACACTGTCTGCAAAGTCTCTACCATAACTTCAGATACCATACAAAAACACTCGGACCCGGCAGCACTCCGGAGGAAATGGAGCTCGCCAATCCAGCTGGAACATCTTCTGCTAACATCATCCACTCATCTGTGGGTACCTGCGCGGCATGAAACGCAACCCCGAAGAAAGGGGTCGACGGAATATGTACGAGTATGCAAAGCATGAAATACAGAAAACGAAGTAAAGTGTACCGAACGCGAGCATAACAACCCGAATACCAAAGTACTTACATCTGACATCCAAATCATACATAAGGGGTTCAGAAGACAAATAGGATAATCAGAATGCCAAAATGCTTCGCTTTCTTTTGAAAAACGTTTCTGTCTCATATATATGGAAAATAGAACAAATCATATAAGCTGACATTAACCGACTGCTCATAATAAATAGAACAAATCATATAAGCTGACATTAACCGACTGCTCATAATCCAGACTGTCAAAATCACATATACACATATCGTGTCCCGGCCCTCTAGTGAGGGACTCGGCAAATAAGATCATATCATCATATTATCACATATCACATACCACATATACACACATACCGCGGTCAAGTATCCAGCGGTCAATATCACACATACCGCGGTCAAGTATCCAGCGGTCAATATCACACATACCGCGGTCAAGTATCCAGCGGTCAATATCACACATACACATACCGCGGCCAGGAACCCAGCGGTAATATCACATATACACATACCGCGGCCAGGAACCCAGCGGTAATATCACATATACACATACCGCGGCCAGGAACCCAACGGTAATATCACATATACACATACCGCGGCCAGACTTCAATATTCACGGCTCAACTTTAACACCCATATTTTCATGAATTTCATTCATTTCTACATACTACAACATCCACAAACCATTCATAACACATAAAAGAGAAGATTGAACCATACCTTCTTCACCCACTTCTTCCACTCGGCTAGGATATCACTTTGCAAGAACAAGCGTTTTGTTTGCTCCAACGACTACTCCACGTTGTTATGCACCTTCTAAGGAGTTGAAAGGCTTGAAGAAAATAATTTTTGAAGAAGTATTTTGATCTCCAATTTTTTTCATCTATGGCCGAATGGCCTTTCCCTTTTTTCTCCATTTTTTCTTGAACTTTCTAGGTGGAACAATGATAAAGATGACTAAGTTAGTCATCTTATTCATGCATATATAACTAGCACATGTGGCCTATGGCCCACAAGTCATGTGCAAGGCCACATGGCCATTTTTTCATGAATTCTTAATTTCCAAAACTTCACTTTTGGCCCCAAATTTTTCATGAAATATCTAACTTTCCATAATTCACTTTTGACCCCAAATTTTTCTTATTCCAATTTTACCCTTAACATTCCATACCAATAAAAAGATGAATATGCAACTTATGCACTTTTAACAAAATCGGAAAAAAATTACAACCTTGTCCTTAACTTGTCGCAACCGGCTTAGAATATTCCAACGTACAAAGTACGGGGTATAACATACAACCCATCAACTACCACCAGAAACTAGCCATAAGACTCGTCCTACATATCATTTTATTTCCCATTAGCACTCTTTAGGAGCTTTCGACATAGTTCACCTTAAATGATCCTCTATACCCAATTCCGACCATGTAGGATTATCGATAACATTTATCTTAGCTCATGTCCTACAACACCCTTAACCATACTTTAGAAACCATCAACATTATTCTACCTAAGAGGAAACTCTACCCCCATCATGGTAACTCAGAACTCGACTCCAAGAGTAGTGTGCTTGAGTAACAACTAAGTTATGGACATGTGATATTTCTTAGGAACTCATTCACCAACTAATCCTCCATAGGATCTGGAATCTATCAACGAACTCTTGAAGCTAATTACATGATTGACTTAACCTTATAATCTATAATCAACCAACAATCTTATGAAATTTAATCATACAATTCATCTTAAGTAGCATTTCGTCATTTGTTTACGATCCTTAGAAGTTACCACATGACTGATCTTATTTAACTCTCTACACTCCAACAATGACCAAGTAGAACTATCAATATTCATTCATTTTATGTACGTTCTATATCCCCTTTTAATGATACTCTAGGAACTTTTAACACCCCTGATCCTAAACGTGTTCTATTCCCCTTTTTAGATGATGCCTTAGAACTCAGCTTGAGGAGGGAACCAATATCATCCCACCTAATGGGAAAACTCTATTTCCATCATGATTATTTAGAACTCAACTTTTAAAAGCAATACGCTTGAGTGGCAATTGATTGAAACTCATAAGACTTATAACATGGAATCAATACACTTATAACTCTAAACCTCCAGGTTCGTATAAGCAACAATAACACACATCGTGCCGTAGTGGCGAGTCAAGCAATAGGCTTATGTACCTTTACGTCGAGCTCCTTATTATACTATCAGAACAGCCTCCTCAATACCTTAATCTACAAGAAACAATAATAGTGCTAACGTCAAGCTACGAGTAGCACATCAATAACTCATCGAGCGACAAGCTCGTTCTATAATTTAATCGGACAGCATCTCCCCTGCCCCTTTTATTTTCTCAAGTTCACAATATCAACAACACACAAACACCATCAATATACACGTCCAGCACCTCAACATACAAACCAGCCCCTAAACAACATGCTACAACTATATCAACCATATTACTAAGAAATCAAGGAGCGACATGCTTACTCTACAAATGTTTCTACGACGATTATCCAAGCCTATATCCTTTCTAATCCTTTCAACCCTCCTAATAACATGTGAATTCAAGTTCAACAACACTTCCAGCACCTGCATACAACAAGAACAGTCCCAACATGCTATACAACACAACTAGTAACTTAATTACATCAGTCCATCTTCAGCTTACCAACTAGAGGCAACTAAGCACATTTAAATCATCAAACTAATTCATATCCATCATGCTCATACTTCCATGATCTAAATCATAACAAGATCAACCCCCTAACATACTACATAACAAGACCAATAGGTCATCTATAACATTCATCCATCAACCCATGAACCTGTAATTACTAAAGCACATCTAAAGCTTAAACTAACTTATACATATGAAGAAGAAGAAGAAGAAGAAGAAGAAGAAGGGATTTACCTTTAAAGTCTCAAAACTAGCCTTAACTACATCATACTTCAACTAGAAGAAACCTCCAATCCGTCAACGAAGTGGGAGGAACAAGTTATACTCATACTACGAACTCTCCGGAGGAAGAATCACTTTAAAATCTTGGGCTATGGAGAGGAGGAGAGGGCTTTTTCTTGGTTGTTTCAGTAAATGAAGATAAACACTTAAAACCCTAGAGGGATACAGGATGGCTGCCTTGTTTGTATGAGAGAAAGAGAGAGAAAATTAGCTTGAGCTAATGGAGGAGGAAGGGAAAACATCCATGGCTGACATTAGAGCTTGGAGCTAAACATGAAGAAGAGAAAGAAAGAGAATGTTTGGGTTGTTTGGTTTAGATCGTAGAGAAAGAGAGGAGAGAATTGTGAAATGTTTTCTATGTGGAAAATGAGAAAATGAATCAGATCTTGGCCATATAAGGCCCCCTTTTACCTTTGTTTATATGAAATAAATCTGGACCTTTCCTTTAATTAAGTAGGTGATGCACCTACTTGTTCATTAAAAAAAAAATCTGGTCCTCTCCTTTATTAAGGAGGTGATGCACCAACTTATTAATTACTTAAGCTAGAAGTTTGTTGATTTCCTCTAGACACGTGTATCGTCCTCATTTAATAAGTAGGACGTGAAACAGGTAGGACGAGAAATAAGTAGGTCAAGCAGGTAGAACGTGTAAAGAAGTAGTTTAAGCAAGTAGGACGTGTAAGAAAGTAGCTCGAGTAAGTAGGACGGCTAAATAAATAGTAGCTCAAGCACGTAGGTCGTCTAAGAAATTAGGTGAAACATATAGGTGAAGCTAGTAGGTCGTCTACCTTGTCCGACGTCTTATTCATTTATGAATCTCATCAACTTTAACTAGGCTTAACATTTCCATACACTTGGATCCTTTGGCTTAACTGTACGGGGTGTTACACAAGACTATCACCGGAAACTCACAAGAGTACACTAAGCCAGTTATGAGGATGTTTAAGACTAACTAATCATAAACAAACCTAAAGTGTTTACTTAACCAATGATTTATCCATTTTTACTTAACCAATGATTTATCCATCTTTAAACAATCAATCATGACTAATTACAACTAATCTTCAAAGATTAAGCATTACACAACCATATTCAATTCATTAAGTTGATTGAGTTAAGGCCAGAATTCGATTACTAACAAATAATTGGAACTAATTACACTCAAAATAATCATTTGACAAACTAGTCAGCAGCTAATAAGAGATTGACTACATCATTGAGCCAATAGCTTAACCTAACAGCTAATACCAAACATTAAAAAATCATAAGCTAAGCAAGATAAATAAATGTTGATAATTAAAACAAAACACATGAATGAAACTGACAGCTAAGCTAATAGTTGAGCAAACAAGCATAAAATAAATAAAATGACTAAAGGAAGAATAATTATCTTTCTTAGTGCAGCTTCTCGAGATTATGAAGTTGGGGATCCTTCCTCAATGCTTCAACAACCACAAATTTTCTAAACCACACACAAAAGAGAAATTTTGGAACTAAAACCGAATTTTCAATTATCTAAAGGTTCCAGCAACATAGTCGAATTCCTAATTGATCGAAAGTCAATAAAATGCTTCAATAAGGATTTGTTTCAATGTGAAAAGATGGGGTTCTATATACAGAACCCCAAATTCTAGGGTTTCCCTCTTGGAAACCAATGTGCGACTATCAAAAATTGTTGAAATCTGTTCAAACCTTTGATAAATTTGAAATCCACAATAGTGGTATTAATTTTTTGGTTTTGAAAATGGGGGATATATTCATAACTAGAAAAATGAATTTGAAACAGTAAAAAGGAATAATACAATTAAAAGAAGAAATTCATTTATTTTAAATTTTACGACATTGTTAAAAAGGAGAATAAGCGTTTTGTATCAATCATTTACAAAACATTATTCAAAGTTTGATTAAGAATAGAATAATTTTGCTGAATATACTTTTTTAAAAGGGCAACCCCTCAATAGACACCTGTGGTCGTCCAGTTCTTTCACTTGAACACCTCAACTAAACCTTGTTTTGTTTAGACACCTGATGTTACACTTCCCATTTTATTGCAAGGAGATTTTGGCTTATTAGTGGTGTGTACCTTCGGTACGATAATTCGCACCAGAACTTTGGTCACGAGATATTTTACTTTGTATGTGTACAGGAGTATAAGTATGCATTCTTGACATTACGAGGGAATTAGAAGTGAAACGAATCGAATCAGGGCAAAACGGAGCAATTTCAGAAAACTGCTGAAACCAGTCAGTATCGACGACCCAGAGGGCGACCGTCAACACGTTGACGAGCCATCGCCTGGCACCGTCGACAAGGTTCTGCACTCAGACATCTCAGGCGGTAGTTTGATGGGACATATCGACGGACCATCGACACGTCGACGACCGTCGACCCTGCTCGTCGACCCGCGGATCTAGAACTTTCCAGCCCTGACTATAAATATAAGTTCCCACATTTTTATTTCATTATTCTCCCAAAAAAAACAGATCCTCCATCCCTCTAGAACTTACCAAAACCCTTCCTCTATTTTTACAACAAATCTATACCAAGAAACCAAGATCAAAAGCAAAGATTAAGAGATTCATGTACTAGGAAGCCTATTAGGATTTGTGAAGAGCAAGAATTTCTTTGGCATACAAGTAGGGGATTTCATTCTAATGGAGTAAAGTGGCTCAAGGCTTATTCCCAAGTGATTAGGTGTGTTTTATGTTTATTCCATATTGTTGAGAGTATTAAGTGGTTGAAAGACTTGGATTATGGAAAGGAGGAAAAAATGGAGTGCAAATATGAAAATAATAATATTCTTGAATCATGACTTGACTTGAATCATAGTTCTCGATATGTAATGAGTATAATCTTGCTATGAATAGTATTAAAGATGGTTGTAAAGGCCTTGAATGAGGATGGGTACGGTATGGTGCCATAGTTAGGGTTATAAAGGAGTTGATAGGGAATGTTGAGTATTTAATAATGTCTAGCTTGATGAAGTTATTGATTAAGATATTGTGGGTGTTGTTATTAATATTGGGAGTTGTTTATTACGTGGAGGAAGTCATCGAAATAAAGGAGATGTTACCCAATTTTCATTAAGTATGTTTTCGATTATCTAATTTTAGTACAAACTCTCTTAAATGTAGAAACGTGAATATTGGAGGGAAGGGTTCAAGTGACAAAGTCAGTGAAACGTAAAGGTATGTAAGGCTAGTCCCTTGTTTTCTAAGGCATGATTCCTATGACTTGACTTCCCTTATCTTCCCATGACTCTCTTACCTTCCGAAAAATATGAGTCAATGTTTATAAAGAGCTTCTTATGAGACAAAGATAAGAGATATGTCATGAGTATGATAATGATGCTGATGAGTCTCAGCTTAGAGATCCTAAAGCTTATGATATGCTATTTCCATGAAGCTAATGATCCTTGTATGATGCTTTGATATTATTCATTATTGCTAGACCCACCTTATGATGCTAGTTCCTTCAAGATGAGGTGTGATGATCATGATTACGCCATAATGGAATCGGGGTTTCTCTACCTTATGTCACCCCGATAGAGTTATAGTTGTCCTTGAGCTTTTATGCATGCTTTATGATGAGTGTATGATAATGATATTGCACCGTGCCTATATGGCCGGACATGTCACCGCGAAGGCGGGCTGCATGCGATTACACCGTGCCTAGATGGTCGGACATGTCACCATGAAGGCGGGCTATATATGATTACACCGTGCCTAGAGGGACGGACATGACACCACTAGTGGGCGGCGTGTGATGGTTAGCCGGACGCGGGTTAACGATGATGGTATATGTGATATGTATGACATGTGTTTTCTTTTAAAGGTTAAGCAAGTTGTAGCCTCATCTCAGGTTTTATGATTTCCTTATTATGTTAGTATTATTCATGCCTTACATACTCAGTACATTTATCGTACTGACGTCCTTTCTTTTATGGACGCTGTGTTCATGCCCACAGGTAGACAGGGAGGTGACCCAGATTCATAGTAGCTGATCAGTGGACTTACAGGAGCACTCCATTATTCCGGAGGTGCCATTTTTTTTATATATTATTTTGTGTACATATTTGGGCACGACGGGGTCCTGTCCCGTCTTTATGTCTAGTACTCTAGCAGAGGCTCGTAGATACGTACATGTGGGTAGTTGATGTCCCATGATGATCACATTGTATATTTGTATATTATTTTAATGGACCGAAGGGCTTATGCACATTATTGTAGATATGTTTTGGAAGTGATAATAGTTTCTCATGAATAGTTGCGTTGAGAATAATAAATGCATTCAGGATGAGTTTGATGATTGGGATAATGGGTGGTGCTCGATAGCTAGCTCCGGGTACCCGTCATGGCCCCCTAGTCGGGTCGTGACACCTGAGGTAGGGGCCGGCTGTGTCATTTAGACACTTTTCTTTGCTTCACAACTTACGTGATTTCCACACCAAACTGGCACGTGCAGAGCCCAAACAACAGGTTTTTTTTAATTCTTTTTATTTCCTTCTTCTTTATTCTTTTTCTCTTTCTTCTCCATTTAACAAAACTTCCGCCATTGCTATCTTGTTCACCGGAAAAAATCAAGACCACCACCACCCTCTCTCTCCCTAAGCGTTTGTGGGACAAGAAAGATGATTTTTCTTTGGATAAATCTATTTAATAAACAAAAGAAAAATAAAATTCCCAAAAAGATTAAAAAAAAAAAAAAAAAGAAACTTTCCATTAATGGAGTCTTTAGAAAGCTTGAAGGTTTAAAATGGGTTAATTGATTTGATGAAAATTTTGACAATTAATGTTGGATTGTCTTTGGGTCTTCATGGGGAATCTTTAGCTGAAGTTATAACAAATTTGGAGGAGTTTCTCTTGAAAATTTAGATTAAAATCGTGATTGTAACAAGAACAACATGAAGATGGTGAAGAACACCAAGAACAACTACTCATTTTAGAATTTTCAATGTGTCCTTTCTTTCTTTTTCTTTTTTGTTAATAATGTGTCCTTTTCTGATTGGGTGTAAATCAAGTTTTTTTTTCTTTTTGAGAGTATTACTTTTAATTTGTTAATAAATATTTTAAAACAGTGTTTTTCTAATTAAAAAAGACACATGTCCTCATTTTTTTCGTCATTTGCCACGTCAGCAGCCAGTGCATTGCACACACTTTGCAAATTTGGGCGATTCAGCAAAAAATGTCTAAATGGAACAGTCGAACCCTACCTCAGGTGTCTAAACGAAACAAGATTTAGTTGAGGTGTTCAAGAGAAAGAACCGGACGACCACAGTGTCTATCGATGGATTTGGCCTTTTTAAAAACTCTCAAGTGGAATATGGCACAAATTACTTGATAAGATATCAATCACAAGCGAATAACATAATTTTGTATTACAGAAAAGTCATATCTATTTTCTCTGTAAAATTTTGAAGTACTTAATATATGAAATTACTTTTTGCAATTTCAATTTTCAATTTGATTGTTTCACTTCAAATATTTCAAATTTACTTAATAAAAAATTATGATCCACGTATCTCAAAATGAAGCATTTTAAACTCCCTTTGTGCATGATTTCAAAAAGGCTGAACCCATCGGGAGACACCTGTGGTTGACAAAATCTTTCGCTTAGACACCTCAACTAAACCTTGTACCATTTAGACATCTAGAGTAGGATCCGATTGTACCATTTAGACACTTTTAGCTGACTTGGCAAATTGTGTGTGCTACACCTATTCTGAGCGCTTGAGGAGCTCATTTTTTTGGTGAAAACTATTTTTTTTCTCCTATCTTCTTCCTCATTCTTTATCCCTACCATTAATGTCGGTAGAGCTCAAAAAAGGGAAGCTCCGGTTCTATTTTCTTCTTGAATTCATGACGGCGGCTTTCTTTTTTTCTTGGATTCTTCTTTTTTACATCAACTAATTTAATATTAAAAAGAGAAGAAATTGAAGCAAAACAGCGATGTCAGTTAAAGAAAGCTTGGACTTAGACTACTGGCTTCAATGGCAAGTCGCCAGGAAATTGTCATGACCCAACCGGAGGGCCATGACAGGCACCCGGAGCTAACCCACCGGGCACCGCTCATCGTACTTCCACAATCCTATCTAGGTGAGCCACATGGCTTACTCGTAATCTCTATGCATGGATAATACAATTTCCATAGGGCTAAGGCACTTTTATATCAACATCAGCAATATGCCCATAGATATATATATATATATACACACACACAAGCCGGCGAGGCTAGCAAGATGATATGCAAAAGAAATATGGGCCGACAAGGCTAAAAGACATCTAACTATACACAACTGTCTACGAGCTTCTAGGAAGAGTATATAACATCATCATATAGACGGGACAGGGCCCCGCCATGCCCATATATACACAAAAGAATAGTACCAACAGCTGCAGCTCTGAATCAAGTGGAGCTCCTTTAAGCAATTTCTGAATAAGCAGCCTAAGGATCAAGTCAATCTCTCTGTCCACCTACGGGCATGACGCAGCATCCACAAACAAAAAGGATATCAATAAGAATAATGTACTGAGTATGTAAGGCATAATCAATAGCATAATAGAAGCATGAAAAATAACACAAGATAGAAGTGTCATGGAATGATAGAGCCATTTATACCTATATATATACGTTCATCATATTCACTTACCCTTTTTCTAATGGGAACCTTCCATTACATACACTTATATACTTATATATATATATATATATATATATATATATATATATATATATATATATATATATATATATATATATATATTATATATATACCCGACAATAGAGGTTCGGTGTCTCACATACCTGACCATGACAAGGCTCGATGTTATACATACCTATATATATACCAAGGCTTGGTGTTATACATACCCATATATATATATATATATATATATTATACGGTGATGCGCGCGCAATAGATATCATACCCGGGCACATAAGCTCGGTGTTACATACTGTCCATACATATATATACATATACATATATATACATATACATACATATACATATATATACATATACATATATATATATATACACATACATATATATATATACACACACATATACACCCAGGGGTACCTACGTAGCGTCAACATCATCATCGTCAATATATTTTCCCTCGGAGGATCAAATATCATAGGGTGAGATCAACGATATCATGAGAGTATCAAGAACCATGAGCTTTTGTGATTCTAGGAATGAAATTATCATGGAAGATATTATGGATTTCACATAAAGGTATACATCAATGGGATCATGCCTTAAGAAAGAAGGGTTAGCCTTACATACCGTTTTGTCTTCTAAATTATTTAACGTTCACCATCAAAGCTTGGGAAAATCTACATTTAAAATGATTCATACCATGGTTAAGTCTTAAAGACACTCTTAAATCCAAACTAGAATAATTCATGAGCTAATGAAAGTTGGGCAACATTTCCCCTATTTCATCGACTTCCACCATATGGCAAAACAACTCCCAAACCACTATAATAACATCCACAATATCATAATCAAGTAGTCATATTCCATTAAGTCTCAAAATTCATTCTCACATTCAACTTATATCAACTACTTCACACCAACCCGTTGCCCAATTGTATACAACACTTTCTTGTCATCATTATTACCCTTCATGTCGAGATTATACTCATAACATTCTAACAATGATAACCCAAGTTAAGTTACTACTCAAAATATCATGGAATCTACGTTTGAACTTTATCTTCTACTTTCTTCCCTCACCCAAGTTATTCAACAACCAAGCATGTTTAATAACATGAAATAGACATGAAAACTAACCTTTTATCTCATAGGAATGAGCTTAGGGTCAAGTTATCAACTTGCATAAAACCCTAGCTTGAACATCCAAGGAATTCTTGAATCCTACAAACCCTAGTGAGTCTTCCAACACTTGAATATCTTGATTCTTGTTATTTGATCTTTGATTTCTCTTGAGTTTGAGTGGAATATGCTTGAGAGAAGTTTCTAGAGCTTTTAAGAGTTTGGGAGAAGTGGGAAATGAAAAATAAGAACAAGGGTCGTCCATATATAAAAAAAGAAAAAGCTGGCCTGACCCGATTATACGACCATTTATATGGTCCGTATAACTTATACGGTCCGTATAAATGGTAATCCCACCATGGGTTTACCCTTCTCTGGAATGGTTATACGGACCATTATACGGGCCGTATAACTTATACGGTCCGTATAAGTGGTCGTACAACCCAACATTTTTCGAAACTTTCCAGCGTTGATTCGTTCAACTCCCAATCCTTATGGAACCTTATTGACACTTATATAACATTTCATTAACCATCTAAGAGGCCCTATATCCCCTCCTCAAGACATTACTAAATAAATATTAGCTCAATTATTGCGAAAATCTTTCCAAGCATGACTTGCATTTCACTTTCTTTGACGAACTTAGTTCCACCGTTTCACATGACTTCAAAATCTTGTGGTACGCTCTTAAAACTATCAATTTATCCCCATAAGGACTTCATGTTCACCTAAAACTCGTGCTAGTCCACTCACAATGTTACAATCCGAAATCTCAGAGGTGTAACAGTAATAATCTCCAGTGAGGTTCCATATTGGGGAACTGACATAAATAAAGGGAGAGGGGGAGAACAATAATCTACAGCGGTGTCCAACGGCGAAACACCGAAAACATAAAAATCTGGCCAAATTGGACCCTTTTCGGTGAGGTCGATAGTAGACAATGACAGATAAGTGAGGTCGTCGCCGATATCAGATTCAAAAAGGAAAGAAACAGTGAAAGAAGAAGGGATGGGGAAGCAGTGTTATCTTATCGTCATTGTAGGTCGTCCGGTGGTCAGCTCTGACGTCAACAACGTTACCAGCGAAGGATACGAGAGAGTGTGTTTAGAAAATTGGGTTTTTTTTTTACTGATGAAAGTTTTTTCTTTTATTTTTCCTTTTTATTTATTTTTAAATTATTATTTTGCACCCAAATGTCACATGTCCCCTTTTAATTAGTCATCATGCCACGTCACACGCGAGTGTATTACACACTTTTTAATTTTAGCTGATTGTCACAAAAATGTCTAATTGAAACAAATTCGATACAAGTATAAGTGCTCAATAGGTATAAGGTTTAATTGAGGTGTCTAAGTGTAATGACCCTCTTGGTCGTTATGCATGCTCTGACTATTCTATCCTTGCTAGTACTTTCCCGAGGCTAGAAATGAGCGGACCTAAATAATTTGGTTGTGTTTTATATTGTGTTTTGTGACTTGTAAGTGATTCTGTGATGTGTTTTTAACTTGGTTTGTTTGTTTTCTTGTGTTCATAGGGCCTTAGAATGATTTTGAGAGACTAAGTATAAAAATGTGGGAATTTCCGTACTCACTGGTTCACAATGCCTCGTTGCAGCGAAGATTCTTCGTTGAAGTGAAGACTTGGTTCGCTGCAACGAAGGGTGGGAAGATCCTAGGGCTCGTTGCAGCGAAGGCCCCGTTCGCTGCAACGAGTCTGTTGCAGCGAGACTTGGGTCGCTGCAACGAAGACCACTTAAGTCTAATGACGAGTCTAAGTAGTTTTTTTGTGCCCACACTTCTCATAATCCCCAAAACATTTCCCAAGAGCATAGAGGCGAATTTCTAAGGCTAGGGCACTATTCTCCATCAAAGGTAAGCCTTAATCACTAACTTTCTTCGCTGAATGTTCATATTAGATTCTTGTTTCAATCAAAAGACCCTTAACAGGAATCGAAGAGTAGAACACAAACACCGAGAAAACCCTAGAATTCTAATGGGTTATTGTTTAATGTTGTTTAATCATCTAAGAGTAGGGATTATCACTTCCTAGGATGAGAACTTTGGCTAAAATCAGATTTGTAAGGTTGAATTGATTATAGAACCCATAAATGGAGTTAATATGATTGTTGAGACTAGGATTAGGATGAATATGTTCCTAAGGAAAGTGAACCATTGATTAAGGATAGAAGTGGAGGGGTTGTCTTCCCCAAATTTTTATTATTGAGTTAATGCTCATTTACTTACTTAGCATTATGATTTCTAGACTTTGAACGTTCTGAGGCACTGTGAAAGGGAAAGGTTGTTGCGAAGTGATTCCATCGCTCAAATATGCTTTGAGATAGGTTACACTTGAGTTAGAATTTGGTTAGTTTGGTGTATATGTCGTAGAATTTATGGGAGAAAGCATGTCTAGGTCTTCGAACATGGAGTTTGGGTGATTGTTGTTAGTTGTATGATTAAATTGTGTGAAGTGATTCTCCATTGTTGAGGTTGATAAACTTGAATCGTATTCTTGAGACAGTTGAAAGGGAGGTGTTCATATATACCCTTCAGAGACGAATTGAGATAGCTACATATGATATTATCACTGAGCAGATTATTTGTGAGTCTTATTGTGACTTGTGTTATTTGATTATACTTCATTGGTGTTGACTTGATACATATTCTTGAACTATTCTTGTGAAGTGATTATGAGGCATTTATTGATGATGATTGGGATGGTACATATGCATCTCTCAAGGTAAATTTGACTGGGGGTGACAATGTAGCCTAGTTATGAGCTCGTGGTCCGAGGTCTGTTCCGGAACGAGTGGTACATGGGCACCATAGGTCCCCTGCAGGTCATGGCTATTTGGGGAAAACATTACCATTTAGCATGTGTGTACAGACATGGGAGATTTTATTATTGATTGCATTATATTTGGCCTGTCTAGCGGTGTCCTTTGTTGATGATTAGTGACTGGTTTCTGAGTGAGGAATGTTCGAGGATACTTGTTGTGTTTTCATGTTGGTTGTTTCTGTCTGCCTATTCCATTTATTTTATGTATGTATACATGATACTAATCTTAATTGGCCTATGATAACTACCAGTATGTGTTGTTGTACTGACCTACACTTTCTTCACTTTTTTTAAGTGCAGATTTTGAGCCAGAAACGTTTTCCAGACCTCGCATCTAGTTAAGGTTATTCGTTACCAAGATCAGAGGGTGAGCTCCTATCCGTACCATGCCGCCTGTAGATCTTTCTTTATTTCATATGTCTATTTTCATCCTAGACATTTTGTTTATTTTAGACAGTGATCTCTTCTCTTTAGACATTGTTGGTTAGAGTCCTTGTACGATGACTTTCAGATTTTGGGGATGTAATAGCATTTGCGCACTTGTTATTTATTTATATTATTGTTAGATTATTTTATTATTTATTCGTGAGTAATGTTTTATAATTGATTTAAGTAATTGGAATTGGTTTGATAATGGGTTAAGGGATTGGTTCGCCCACTACAGGACTAGTGTGGGTGCCACTCACGTCTGTTTTGGACGTGACACTAAGTGAAAGATGTTGTCAACCACAGGCAGAGGGGAATCCAGAATTTCAAGAGGATGGGTTCACCATTGTTTTTAAGATAAGATATAAAATTTTATAGTGACACCAACGCCAAAAAATAATTATCACATTTTTTTATGAAGTTGTTTTATAATTACAATGCCATCACAGAGATGCATAGTTACAAAAAAAAAAAGGAGGTAAAAAGTCATCAGATGTAATATAAAAAAGAAGCACGTTTTTTTACTTTTGGGTAATTAGCATTATAGAAAAAAAAAAGATTTAGAATAATATAAAAAGGAAAGTTAAAAGGTTGCTTTAGAAATAAAAGCAAAAATCAAAAACACGCAGGAGCTAGGGTTTGATCCCGAGACCTTGAGGAAAGAAACAGAGCCTCTAACCAGTGTTCCACTTGGCTTGGTTTAACTATGTGTTCCTTCCGTTAATATTAGATATATTTTCAGAATTATACACATAAAATATCGAGTTTAGTCGAATGACCATGTGTTCACGTGACCCAAAATTTATACATAAATTCGCCTCTGACCACAGGCGTCTCCCGATGAGTTCAACCTTTCAAAAATATAGTTTGTTAAGTATATCCGAAATACAGAGATAGCTAAAATATTCATGAGAACTTCTACTTTATAAAGGGCTTAATGGTTTGATCCTTGAAGGCGAGTGATACATTCAATATTTACAATTGGATCATATTACAGAGATGCTTAGAATAATTTACTCAAGAATAGTAATGTTTTAACTTGTTTATTTTATCTGCTAACCTTTTTTCCCAAGGAACACAAAAAGTCGAGGTCATGATAAAAATATATTTCTTATATGTTTTTACCCTAAGTGCAAAACAAAATAGAAATACCATTTTTTAACAATTACTTTTGTTTGGATTCGGACTTTAATTTCGTTTCCATTAAATCAACGGGGTTCAGTTACTCTACGCAGAGAGAGCAGTACACATGTAGAAGCACGACTACGAGACCATTGAACTATGATTTAATTCTGACATTGTGTCATCTTTGAGGATTTAATTCTGACATTGTGTCAATCTTTGACTATTTAACTTGGAACATGATAGGTGACTTGTGAGAACCCAATATGAGCTAGAGAAAAAAAGGAGATAGTAAGTGTAGAAATAACTTTTCATTTCAATAACTAAACCACTACATTTTTGCCGAAATCTAAGAGGGAAATGTGCCTACACAAATGAATTTGACTGCATCCTCCAAAATTTGCAAGCACAGATTTCCCACTAATGAAAAAATTAAGCAGCCTACACCCCTACTTTACATGAATTGCTAATTTTTTACATTTCCTATGCAGAGCATCCCTACGTCTATCACGTCCAACAAATACCTCTGACCATCAATGTCCAGGCATGTATAAGTGCTGCCATGGCAAACCAATTGTCTCTTCATCGGCATCTAACAAACGAGATCTTCCCCCCCTTATCGAACCCCCGAGAGCACCTTCATGATTCCAAGCCTTGGTGCCCAAGACATGCTTGCTTCCAATTTTGAGAGCAAATTGCCACCTTAGACGATCAGGTGATATCATAGTTCACATTTTGATAGCTACCCGATATCTGTGAACTCCGGAAACACTGACCAATCATCAAGTCCCGATATAAAGTCAGGAACATATTCATGTCGGAATACATCCTCACTCCCCGCATTAAATTCCGAATTTAGGTCTAACATGGTCCTATCTTCAAAATCATTTCCACTTTCTATAAGAAATGATAATCCCACATCAGCTGTTGGATAGGAATCATTAGATACAGATGGCACTGGCGGCAACACTAGATCCTTGGTCCGGCCAACATCACTAGATTCGATTGAAATCTTTCTGGACTTAGATTTCGAAACCTTCACTGAATCAGAGGGCTTATGCTTCCCCAGAAATTGTGATTTCACTGGAGTACGTGACTTGGCATCCCCAATAGGGAAAGCAAGGGAAGCCCAATCTAAACAGCCTTCACTACTTGATGCAGCCCTGAAACAGAAAATTAGCATGTAAATACTAATCCCTGCATAAATATGGATTTAAATGAGAATATTGATTAATCTGGATCAATGTGTACCCATTGAATTTGAAGTATTACCAACTTCAACAGTGCTTCCATAATTACATACAATGTATCAAGGATTAAGTAAGGATATCAAGGATGAAACTCCATTTGAATTTATCTTTTCAAATTCAAGTATTTACGAGCATATCTACAGAATATTGTGCTTGAAACATCACGGATGAATGTTTACACTTGCTTTTTCAGCACAACTTCCTGCCTTGGTTGGTTCTTAGAACAAAATGTGAATGAAAGTCTAAATGATAGATAATTCGGAACACAGACCAAAGTACTAGAATGTGAAAGACCTAGAATCTTTTCCATTCTTATATTTCTAATTAATGTGAATTTCATTTCTTAATTGTATGATCTCACGAAAAGTAGATACGACTAAAGAACCATGTTATAGAAGAAAATTAATACAATGTCATTATAATGACTCAAAACTTAAGGGATTGCATATATAAGGGATGTTTTCGATAATTAACCTAAGAAAGAGGTCTGTTTAACTTCATTGACAGATTGAAATCACTTAATTAAGTTTGTCATTTGACTCCGTTCACTTAACTGAAAGCATGTAACAAACTAGAGTTGCATGATCACATACCAGAATCGGTTTTCAGCCATAATGTGGGAAGACTTGAAATGATGATGGTCAGCTATTGTCATTCTTGGAGACACTGGAGATTCAGGACCAAGTATTTTGACAGTAATGGGAGATGGCAAGGGAATTGTCTTATCATCTTTTTCTGCCCCAAATTCCAGTGTAATATCCAAATGCTCAGCAGGAAAAGAAGCTTCTTCTCTCTGGTCACCAATGGAGACTCTCTCATCCCTTTGTGCACTCTGCTGGTCAGAGAGAGCAGCTGCTACTAACTTGGCACATACACTTAAATTAGAAAACCTCTTTACAGGTGGACCCATTGAGCAATTCGTCGAAACACGGTTCATAATTGGTGTAAATAAACTTCCAGAATGATAGAATCCATTCTGGGTAGATGAGGATGTATTTGTGTGGCTTTTCTGTACTTTCCACACAGAGGAAAGAAGGGCAAAGAAATGCTTTTGAACAAGCCGCTCATGATCTGGGATCTCTGATGCAATATCCAACACCAGTCGGACATTTTCCTGAAAAGAGGACCAGAAAAATTAGCCAAATATAAACATTACCCTTTTCTTTCCCGGGGAGGGAGTTTGATTAAGCATTACACTGCTACGGTAAAACTTATTCTTTCAAACTTCAGAAAACTACAGAAAGTTCTTTTACAGCAGCAGCTGATTGGCTTGGCCAGCTACAGAAAGGTTGATGCGGAGAATTTCAGTTGACACTCACAATCACCGTTCAATTATCGAATAGAAGCTTGAAGTAAATTTTTCTCCTTTCCCTTTATATCCCAAAACCACCTCATCCCCAAACACCACAATTTGCCAATTTGACGTCAAGCTAAATCCAGTTTTACAACTAAAGAGCACATCTGCAGAAGTCAAATGGCATCTTTGAAAAGTACAAAGATTAAAAGTCATTCCGTTAAGCTTACAAGACTTCCACACATATATCTTGGTCAATAGCTTCTTTGTACAGAGGAAGCGCGATGTCAAATGACTTACTATCATACATATATTAAAAGATGCTAGACAAAAAACTCGGGGTAAAAAAAAACATGCACCAAAAAGCAACAGCGCAAAGGAAAAAAAAGAAAGACTAAATGGAGAGCCGAAAAGAAAAATGACTTAAAAAGCCATTTAGAGCAATTTTTCTGCCAAAAGAGTTTTTTTGATGAAGTAGGATACCATAAAAATGCATCAAGAAGATGATGCAAAAGATTAAAAAAGGAAAAGTTTTATCAGCTTATTTACAATTTGAGTGCTACAAAACTAGAGCCGACAAAATCCAAAAGTGCATTAGAGTTGGTTACAGCGTAGAGTTTAGCCCAACTAAAAAGATTATCTAAGCATCTAGCCTTTAGATAGCAGTTTGAAGTTGATAACCCACCAAAATATTTGCAATTTTATATACCAAAAAATGCGTGCAGGTACCATAATCCAAATCTTTATGATGGTTGTCAATTTTCTTACGATTCCAGCTTACATAGCCATCTCTGACACTGAAGGGCATAAACCAGTTCAGTCCAATGATAATGAGAAACATGTTCCAGATGTTTGCAGCGACTGAGCAGTGAAGAAACAAATTTATGATGGATTAGTGTCTGATTGGCACATGAAACACCTGTTAGCTAGTTGAAAAGTCCTCCTCCTTCTTAGGTTAGCCTGGGTGAGGCAAGCACCCTTTAAACCAGCCAGCCGAAGCAGGCAGCTCACACTTTGGGCGGCAATTTTTTCATACTAGTTTTCCATGACCATAAGTCGATCATCATTTTATTGGAGCACATGTCATCATACCCTGCCTTAACTGAGTAGAAGCCATCCTTGAGCTCCCCATTTCATTTTTCCCTCTGCTGTGTGTTAAAAGTACATTCTTCCAACATTTCAGCAAATCTATGAGTGCATCCACCATTCGATATTTGCAAGTTCCTCTTAAGATTTAAATTCTGTGGACTGCACCCTCTATTATGAGCAATGAAAGAGATTGGATTTCCTCCAATGAGGAAGAGATTTGGGATTGCTTCCTTTAGTGTTGAATCCCCACAATTCTTCCCATAGACTGTTTACACTCTTCCTTAATCCTACACAGTCAGGTGCTCTGATAGCTTTAGTGCTCTAGTGATTGAGTCTCCAATATTTTGCTATGTGAATCTCCTTCCATAGCCCAACATCATCTTAATTAAATTTCCAAGCCATTTCAACTTTTGTTGTGTAAGACTTAGGTCTTTGACTCCAAGTCCACCAAGTTCTTTGGGACGCATGACTTTACTATTTCACCAGATGGTTCTTGTGACCCAGAGTGTTCGCTTCCCATAGAATTTTCCTTCTTATCCTATCTAGCTGCTTC
The DNA here is from genome assembly GCF_029784015.1 of Lycium ferocissimum. Lineage (NCBI taxonomy): Eukaryota > Viridiplantae > Streptophyta > Magnoliopsida > Solanales > Solanaceae > Lycium > Lycium ferocissimum. Next base: position 469,799 of record NC_081345.1, read on the forward strand.
TGAATCTTTTGAGATAGGTATTGTTTCTGCCACGTGGCCAGGTTTTTCCCGAATTTCTCAATTACTGCACCCCAGATCTGTGTGGACTTGTATTTGGCACCTAGAGGCAGGCCCAAATAGGTAGTGGGAAAGAAGCTTGTACTACAGCCCATAATGTCTTCTAGCTCCATCACACTTGAAACCATATTCACTGGATAGATTACACTTTTGAGTATATTGAAGTGTAGACCAGACATTGCCTCAAATATAATAAGAGTGACGTTTAGATAAAGGACTTGAGGATTAAGACCTTTCTAGTCCACAGAAGGTGAGTGTATCATCTGCAAATAATAGGGGTGACACAGAAATAGGAGTATTCCTTACCCACTATGAACCCTTCAAACAATTGGAGTTGCTTGGCTTTTCAAGCATTCTGCTAAGTCCTTCCAGATCCAGTATAAAGAGAAAGGGAGATAGAGGGTCGTCTGCCAGATCCATATCTTGGGGAAAAAGAAACCCATTAGACTTCTGTTAACAAGAATGGAGTACTTGACTGCACTGATGGAATCCCTCATCCATCTGATCTATCTCTCTCCAAAATCCACTTGCCTAACGATTGAGTAAAGCATTGAGAAAAGGTAAGGCCAGCATAACTTATCAAAAGCTTATTCACATCTAACTTGAGTATAAGTCCAGCATCACTAGTTTTCAGTTTCTGATCCAAAACCTCATTTGTTATGAGAGCAACATCAGTTATTTGTCGACTGTTGATAAATGCATTCTGATGTCCAGAACAAAGCTACCTTACCACCCTTTGAGACCTTTTTTTTTTTTTTTTTTTTTTTGAGATGGTAACAAACTGTATTGAATCAAAAGTGCCAGTGAAAGGCCATAGTTACAGGGAGTCTAGCTAAAGCTGCACAAATATAATAAACTAGCAACTAGAGAGACTCTAGAAATTGTATGAGCGTCTCTGTGTCATCTATGTACTTTTCTTTACACCAAAAATACAAAAGTCGAATACAATTAAGCTTTATCTTCTGGATGGGGTTGCTTTTGTTAACAAAACATCTTGAATTTCTTTCCTTCCAGATAGTCCACCATACGCATCCTGGGATCATACTCCAATACTTTGTTTGAGCTTTAGTCCCTCCACTTCTGTTCCAACTAGTTATCATACCTAATGTATGAACTGGCATTGCCCAATTCAAACCAGTATTAGCAAGAAATATGTCCCACAATTGAGTAGTCACCCTACAATGCAAAAAAAGGTGATTGTTGTTTCTGCATACAGTCCACATAAGTGACAGGTAGAGCCAACTTGTATTCCCCTTCTTTTTAGTCTGTCTTTTGTTAAACAAGCATTCTTTACTACCAACCAAACAAAGCATGCCACCTTGTATGGTATGTTTGTCTTCCAAATTTGTCTCCAAGGCCATTGTACTTGAAGACTGTTGTTGTGATTCATCCAAAGGTAAGCTGTCTTGACTGAAAAGACTCCTGATTTGTCTCACAGCCACCATAATCGATCTTGCTCAGGTAAGACTCCATTGAAGGGATTAAGTGTGCTGAGGAACGCACTGAATCTGTCTATTTCCCAGTCATTCAAAAGTGTTCTGAAGCTAAGGTCCCATCCTTGGTCGTTCCATACCTCATTGATATTGGCCCTTTGCTGCTGATTTAGGATGTAAACATCTGGATAAAGGTGCCGGAGAAAGCCATTACCTAACCAGTTGTCTTCCCATAAAGAAATATGTTGCCCATTCCTAACTTTGAATCTGGTATTAATGCTGAAGATATTCCAAAGATTTCTGATAGTCCTCCAAACACTAACCCCATAGACAGTGCTGACAGCTTTGGTTTTCCACGCACCGTCCTCCCCATATTTTTCTTTAATCACCTTCTTCCATAATGATTGATCTTCATTTGAGTACCGCCAGAGCCATTTCATAAGAAAATGATTGATCTTCCATAATGATTGATCTTCATTTGAGCACCACCCTTTGAGTCTTTCTACTGCAATTTTATATAACCTGACGATATGAGTCTTATAGGCCTGTAATATCTTAGTTCCGTAGCTCCTTTCCTTTTAGGGATGAGGGCAATAAAAGATGCATTGAAAGAATAAACCATGTGGTAGTTTTGGTGAAAGATTTAGAGCACATCTTGCTTACTGGTGTCTCCTGACTTTGGGTAGAAGGCTATTTTGAAGCCATCGGGTTAGGGATCTAGTCAGGGGCACATGTGTTAATGGCACTTCTCCCTTCCTCTTCAGTAAAGGCAGTTTTTGGTCCCTCTTTTTTTCCATGGTTAAGCATCCCAAGCCCTCAATATGTGTTATAGGCATCCCACTTTCATCCCCCGAGTATACATTCGGGTAAAATTCAGAATTTCTCCGTTGATAACCTCTTTGTTCTCAGTTATTCCATCAGCCTCCTTTAATTGTTTATGCAATTGTATCTCCAGAAAGCTCTGGTCACTTTTTGGAAGAACTTAGTATTCCGTATGAAGATGTCTTTTCAAGATGCTCAGTTTTTGAAAAAGAATAAAATCAAGGCCATTCACCACATAGCTATGCCACCATTCTGTGATCTTCTCACTGAAACCTTCATATTGTAACCATAATTTCAAAGACAAAAAAGTAAGGATTTGTAGACCAATCTCCACTCTCTAGCACACTTGGCATGTCGTTTGATATAACCTTTGGGAGAGCTAACTCATTCACACAACCAAAAGTGTAATTCCATTCATTGGAAATTAGAAATCTATCTATTCGGAATGCTTGAGAAAATTCTTCTCCCCTACACCAGGTGTAAGTGGCTCCTTGTAGTGGGAGATCACTTAGTTGCATGTCTTGAATGAAGTCTAAAAAGCTCCTCATGGCACTGGAAAGTGGCACCTTGTAGTGAAGATCACTCAGTTGCATGTCTTGAATGAAGTCTAAAAAGCTCCTCATAGCACTGGATCTCCTTACGCCATTGAATCTTTTATGCTCAAATCTCCACACTTTGAAGTCTCCCCGTCACCCAACGATCATTCCATAAACCTCTGATTGCAGATCGTTCATCCGAAAATCCTGTTCTTTTCGGTTAGAGTGTGGCTCATAACTCCGGTGAAATACCACCTGGTAGTTACCTGAACCCCTTCAAGCATTGTGGAAATAGAATAAGGACCTTGTTGCACATCATTACATGTCCATAATCTCTTATCCCAAAAGATAGTAATCCCACCACCGGAACAATTGCCTTTGGATTCTGCCCAATCCACCCATTTAGAACCCCAAATATGTCTTGTTAAAGCCGGTTTAAGTCGTGAATTTTTGTTTCCTGCATACAGAAGATGTCTGGCTTCTACTTTTGTACCAAAGATTTGATAGCATATCTCTTACTTCTAACATTTAGCTCTCGCATGTTCCAGCTAAAAAGCTTTGAGCTTCCTCGCCCTTATAAGCCTTTCCACCGACCTGCAATTCCCCTTTTCATAGTTGACTGGGCTTTTGAGATTCTTTACCTCATTTTCCCTTTCTTTTTCGTTTTCTTCCTTGGCCTCGTCCTGCTTCTTTGGTGTAGAAGTTGTTTCCTCCTCTTCAGCTCCATCCTCAAAATCATATCAAGAATTTCGTGTTCAAACCCAAAGACATGCACTCCAAAAGCTTTGCAAGCTTTTGCCATAATAATTTTGGTGCACTGAGTTGTCCCAATTATAGTTGGACTGGCGATGATATGATCGTTCACAGCCTCGTGTATAACTATAGCCTGCTTTTTCTCATATTGAGGGGCCTGAGTCGAGTTAGGTATATAACTTGATGTTCCTGGATTTAAATTATTGAATTGGGCTGACCTAGTTGGTCTCCATTCCATTTTCTCCTTCCGCTTGCCAATATCTTCCCATTTTTACTTTTTGGGCCCTCGTTGTAATAGGCAAGGTACATGAAATGGGCCTGATTCGAAAGTTGCTTGGTAAATCCAGAGTAGGACCTAAACAACGAACTTTTCTCTTTGGCAACAAACAATCAAAGTCAAACCTTTATGAAGACGAGCATACGATGTGACTTGAACCACGCCCTCACTTCAAGTCTTCTGATAGCGGTTAGAAAAAGATTTTTGAAAAGGCCACGTGTTGAGGCACGTGTTTGGTGGCAGGTTGTCAGCTTGTCAGGTACTACTTTTACGAGGCTCGATGAAGTCATAGGCTTTGGGGTGAACCCTTGGTCCATAACCTAAGCCCTTGAAGTTTTGCCGGGAGCTGTTGAACTGATATGTCCATCAATGATAATGGAAATCTCAAAAACCCAATCATTTACCTTCAATTCAACCCTCCTAGTCTCAGGAGGTTCATGTTCCAAATCCTTCACACATATGTGAGCCCGGAGAAGGTGAGACCTTTCTCTTGGTATCTTCGTTGGTGCTGATATATCCCCTATACCTATCTCGAATGTTTAGGGCATTTTCTGACCATGCATGCATAGGAATATCAAATGCTCTGATCCATCAATGATCCGCTCGTTATTTAGTGACTAATATTGGCCACCGGCGACCACCAATCTAATTGTCAATCTTTCCCCATCCCAAAACCAATTTTCGACCTTATCTTTTTCCACCTCTTTCCTAAATGAGAGTTCAAAGAGAAATTGATTGTGAGAGGTTTCACTTTGAGGCTTGTTGTTAGCCTCTATCTACGAAGGAACCAGCTGTGGATAACTCCGTTTTTGGGCTCGAACTAAAGGGATTACTGAAGTTCCTGATATGGCAACAAGATAGGAATTGAAGGTTTCTCTGTCGAGCATTGTTGTCCTCCTTGCAGAACGAAGTGTCCGTTTCGGCCATTTGTTTATGTTAGTTGCATCTATGTAGGATCTTTCATTGCTATTGAATCGATTTAAAGCTAGATTGCAAGGTTTACCCACAAATCTGAGAATCTTCTCCGCTACCTGCCCCAAACGTAGTTGTAATCTGACTCGGGGATAATTACAGAGGATTTCCTATCACCCAATCATAACTCCATCCTCACGGACCGACCATCAATGTTAAAATTTAGCTATAACTCTACATACGTGAGCATGTTGGTAAATGTGTGTCCTCGCTCGATTAGGATGAACCAGCGTGTATGGCCTTCTCCAACATGTGTTAATTCAAAGGATTTCACGCCGGCCAAGAAGAAGGTTTTCTTTTTCCATCGGAGAGTCTATGATAAATTCATCGGAGACTTTTTTGTGTTGGCGGGACTTTCAAGAAAAGAAGTTGAGAGTCTTGATCCAAAGGAAGAAAATTTAAGTAAAAGGTCGTAATATAAAGAAGAGCATCTATCATCTTCCAACTAGGAACAAGCAAAGACTAATCAAGGTGGAGCAAAATAAACACTCACTACACAATGTGTTCTTCTCTATCACTAGGTGAAAACAATTTGCCAAGTTCTTATAACTCTGCATGAACTGTTGACCATTTGTCAATCATGCATCTCTAATAAAAGTGACACAGTATGTTCATGGAAACATGACTCGCTCATCTAAAACTTGGGCTAATTTAAGCCAAGTATATAGCGCAAATTGACCCGTGAAAAACCTTGTCAAAATATTTTTTAAAAAGAATATATTCTTGTTCGATATGTCATACATAGCCATGATAAAAGAAAAAAAAAATTAGTTTCATTTGGTGATTAAACAGTTTCCAAGAAAACAAACAAACAACCAAAGAATTAAAACTTGGTAAGAGTTTTGGGAGGGAGGGTGTTAAGCTATGACTCATCCTTTAGCCCATCTTGAACCGGTCCAAGTAAACTTTGGGCATTTTTTGCGCGGATTGCCCTTCTTTTGGGGTGGTCTTTAATTTTTGCCCCTCAGATTGCTGGTCTTGAATTTTTTCGATTTGCTTAAAAGGTGGCCGAAAATACCCCGAGGTTCTGGGTTCGAACACCCGCTCAGTCAAAAAAAAAAAAAAAAAAAATCGCAAGGCAAGGCTTTGCAAGAAGTCTACTGGAGACGGCAGACTTTTAGTTATGTCTTAAGGCAAAGTCTGCCGCAAAAAGATTGCCTTATAAGGCAAAGTCTGCCTTCTCCGGCAGTCTTTTAGTTATGCCTTAAGGCAAAGTCTGCTGATGCAGGCAGACTTTTTGCAAAGCCTTGTCTTGCGAATTTTTATTTTTATTTTTATGACTAAGCCAGGGTTCGAGCCAAGAACCTCGGGATATTTTTAGCGAAGGGCAAAAATTAAAGACCAGCAATTTGAGGGACAACAATTAAAGACCACCCCCAATGAAGGGCAATCGTGCAAATTGCCCAACTTTGGGCGGGTCATCTTGAACCAGCCCAAGTAAACTTTGGGTGGATCTTCAGCCCAACCTGCTGGTTTGACACCCCACATATATCAATGTCCCAAATAAGCAATAAGAATGCAACATAAGAACACGAAAAATATGAGAAGTGATAATTTAAAGTTAAACAACTGTCAACTTAAACAGAACTTCCAGCGGCACCTATAGTTCCATCCAAAATAGTTTCTCAACCACAGTTGTTCTATCTCCTATGGTTTCATTCTTTGCGAGGTCCCTACCCTCAATACAAGAATAAAGGGTGGCACTGGAAATTCTTCTTAGTTTCCTTAAACCTTTATTTCTACTCTTTGACTAATGATGAGTCTTTGTTTCTTTTCTTCTTTCGTTTTTTTTTTTTTTTTTTTTTTAATTTAATAATCTCCTCCAAAAGCAAGGGATATGAAATAGAAATCTAGCTTACCTCAGTCACTTTGAGAAGACCTTTCATACAGCCAGTATTGTTGGATCTATCATTAACACTGTCTACGGCAGATAACACATATCTCTGTATGAGTTCCCTAAACCTCTCACAGCAATGAAGAGGGTGACGATATCTTCCTCTATAAGCTCCGCCAGCAGTCACTCCATACAAGATATCACTCACCAAGCTCCAGTGAGGACCATACTCATGAACAGAAGCACAAAGTACAGCATCTTCTTGTGGCAACCATGAATCAGCTGATGGAACATAATCTTTAGACCATGTTTTACCTTTCCTAATCGGCCTTTCTGATTTAATAGTAAGAACTCGCTTTACAGGCATTGGATTGATTGAGATTTTTCCTCCCATCTTGCTTCTGCTAATTGGTCTGAGTTCGATGTCCATGGTGCCAACATCATACTTCAATTCCTTAGATTCAACCTGCCGCTTTCCATAATATGTTGAATGTACCAGAGAAGATACCTCAGAAGACTTCTTCAGCTTTTTAGACTTCTTGGCGCCTTTTGCATCCTCATCATATATTGCTGGTTTACGTTTTCTCTCTTGAGCAGAATCCGGCGTCGTAACTGGCTCACTGGATAGAATATCGTCATCTATGGGCATCAACTCTATCGAAGACTCTTCCTTCAAAGCTTGACGTTCAGAAGCTAGACCTCCTTTTTTCAAAGATTTGAACTTTGTTTTCTTTGCCTTCTTCTTTGACTTGGTTTTTGGAACAGAAGATGTATGCCTGGAAAGCATATTGCAGTTAAAAATCAGTAAGAAACATTGTCAAAGTCAGTTAGCTTACTTTCGAAGGAGTAAAATAACCGAAGCGGAAGGAATATCATCCATTCCAACACAACAAAGGATTTCAAGAACATAAAAAACAGATGAGGTGAATGAGAGATAGACAGCACCTCCAGATATGAATACCATTCACTCATAATTTGATTAAGTGATGCCAACAAACTAGTAAACTTGATTTAGTTCAAACTGTGACAATCCTAGCACAGAGATCAAAATCACATATAATCCTGTACGGACCTAACTACTAGCGGTGCAAAATTGGAAAGCAAGGGGATAGAAGCTAGATAAAGTCAAAGTGAGATAATTGACAATCAAGATTCCAAACCAAAAAAATCAGGAATGTAAACTCTTCATAATAGAAGTAAGAAATGCGGACTATTAATTATCTCAGAAACAAAACAAAACAAAAGAAAAGAATGAAAGAAAGGAAGAACGGGAACAGTTCTTATTATTACAGCAATCGCTTACCCCATGGAGTTCTCATATTCTGCAAGTTCTTTCTCTTTAGCTTCAGCTTCCAGTTCCTCCATCAACTGTCACAGTATAAGGTTAGTTATTCTATGAAACCTACATCCAGTTATGTTTATTCTTTATCCCTTCTTTCGTTGTATTATCTTCCTTCTCCTCTAGCTTTTATAAAGGACAAAAAGGAAAAGAAGGGTGACAATGACCCAAAGTATCACAAAATTACAAACCTGATGCTGAGCCAAAGTCTCAACCTGCTGTCTGTATACCTCAGTAGCAAAATCAGCATCCCATCCTGACATTAATGGGGACAGAATTCATTTAAACTACTTTCTTAAGAGCGTTAATTCAGCAAATTAAAAATGTTTGCAGCCTCAAATATCTAAGATCATTTTTGTATAACTATCAGTAGAACATTTTTGTTCCAAATCTCAATATCAGTCCAACTAAAGACCAAAATTTGATTATATCCCTCACATGTGAGTGAAGCTACAAACTATTTCTGTGCGAAAATTTTCTTGTACAGATAGCTAGGTCAAATATTTACTTGAAATAAATACAAAGACAAAAAGTTATGAAGGGTTAAGATAAGCTTACTCTCGTAAACTAAAGGCTCTTCATCATCATCAATCTCTGCTTCCATATCTTCCTTCAACTTTTCAATTCTATCCAATTCCCATTCAGTTTCTTCAAAATGACCTTGTGACTCAATAGCTGTCTTGTCTATGATAGGGTCCCATAACTCCAGAAAACGAACAGCATACCGATCAATTGGACGTAACTGACTCTCGAAAGACAAGATAGCTTGTCCGGCAGCAGCTGCTGCTGCTGCCATCTGTTTGACATCGGCCAGCATGTCAATGTCATCTTCTTTACCAGCAAAAGTAATTGCTTGTTCTTTTAATGGATTGCTAACATTTCCCTCTGCCACAAGTTCTTTACTTGATGTTGTAACTAGGGCTTCATGATCAGCAGGCTCATCAGCCTTCGTCTCATCATCATTACCAAGTTCATCATCTTCCAACCTGACAATTGCTTCTTCAGTAAACTCCTGATTGTCTACTGCCTCTTCCTCTTCAACTTTCTTCAGAGCCATGTAATCTGCCTCATCTTCTACATTTTGCAGAGCAGCCTCCACGTCAGCATTAGAAAGCTGAACCTCAGTGACATTGCTATTCTTCTCTACTTCAATATTCTTTAAGGAAACTGTTCTGTGGCCTGAGAACAATTCCATTGGATCCAGCTTCTTGAAGAATTCAGTGTTGTAACTTCCACGCTGTATAACCAAATCATCCAGAGCACGCTTCTGGTTTGCCTTTTTCAAAATATTCTCTTCAATTGTGCTCTCACTTATCAACCGGTAAATGTGTACTTCACGAGTCTGGCCTATTCTATGACAGCGATCTTGAGCCTGTTGATCCATCGCTGGGTTCCAGTCACTATCATAAAAGATGACTGTGTCTGCACCCACCAAGTTGATGCCAACTCCACCACTACGGGTTGACAAAATAAAAAGGAAAATCTTTGGATTCGTGTTGAAACGTTGCATCAAAGTTTGTCTCGCTTCTGGCGGAGTAGAACCATCCAGACGCATGTAAGTGTAACCATACAAATTAATGAAGGCTTCTAAAACATCAAGCATCTTTGTCATTTGGGTGAAAATTAATGCACGGTGACCTTCTGATTTTAATCGCCTCAACAAGCCTGCAAGCTCCTGCAGCTTTCCACAGTCAAATTGTATAAGCCGCCTATCTGGAAAGTAGACTTGCCTTCTAACAATGGCTGGACGAAAAGGAGTGAGAAGAGGAGAAAGAACCTCAGAACATCTCTCCTTAAAGGTCGGACTGAAAAATACGGAAGTTCCTGGTTTACTGCACCAGCAAGCAGGTGCTGGGGAACGTGCAGCAGGGATTGCAAACATAAAAGTCTCAACCTGATCAACCATTTTTTGGAATCTCTCAACTGGTGACAGTATTGATTCCGCAAGCCTAGTGGAGTACAAGAATGACAAGGGATTACTTTTTTGACAGTAAATGCCATGGACTGGATGTTTCACAGTAACAATCTCCCGAATACTTGTAGAATATACAGGTTTCCGCTTACACTTAATGGAATTCCACCATGCAATAGATGCTGCTCTCTCCTTTGCTTCTCTCAGTCTCTCCTCAGCAAGTGCCTTTTGGATCTCTTCAAATATATTTGTTCCGTGAAACTTCTTATTCCGTTTAAGTCCTTGTGAAGTTTCTTCACCATGAATCAGAGACACACGACCCTCAATCAAGCTTGATGGGGTAGCAATGGATTGAACATCATTACTCTCCCAAGACGTCATTGAAAAATCAAGATGTGTAAACAACAATCCCAAAGCTACAAGGTTGACAGTTGAAAATATACCAGGCGAAAGCATCGAGCAAATGGTAGAGCTCAAGTGCATATGAATACCACTCATATCAAAAGAGCTCACTATTGGACGTCCTTCAAATAAGTCAGGATGATTGCACACTTTGCGAAGTTGCATTATAACACTTATCATCCCAAAAAAATTTGAACTAGCTAGAGTGGCTTGTGTCTCCGAACTAGCAATAAAGTCTTCATACAAGTTACGCTGCCTCCTTGAGAGCTTACAATAAACAACGTGCTCATGTTTTGAAGGAAGCTGCTTCTCCACATCCCTTTTCAAACGGCGGAGAATAAAGGGGCGAAGGACATTATGCAAGCGATCAACAACTTCCTTATTTACCTTTTCTTGTCCCTCAACCATTCCAGAAATAGGATTACAGAACCAATCTTTGAATTCTTGATGAGATTGAAAAATATGCGGCATCAAGAAATGCATTAGGGACCACAGCTCCATGAGATCATTCTGCAATGGCGTACCAGTCAAAAGAATACGCCGTTTTGAGTTAAAATTCAGAAGCGTCTGCCATCTTTGTGATTTCCAATTCTTTATTAGATGAGCTTCATCTAAAATCAGGTATTTCCACTTCTTACGCTTGAAAACTTTGGAGTCTTGTATAACGAGTCTGTAAGTTGTGATACATATGTGAAACGAGTTTGGCTTCAACCAGCCTTGCCTTTTAATCTTTCGCTCTTTTGCACTGCCAAAATATGTCAAGATTTTGAAAGCAGGACACCATCTAAGAAACTCAGTCTCCCAGTTTAGCATAACACTAGTTGGAACAACAATAAGATGAGGGCCCCAAATTCCTTTTTCACATGCTAGGTGAGCAAGAAGAGCAATTGTCATGATAGTCTTCCCCAAACCCATTTCATCTGCTAGGATTCCATTAAGTTTCTTCTCATACATGGTTACAAGCCAGTCCAAACCAATATGTTGATACTCACGGAGGGGAAATTTTAGAAGGAAGGGGAACTTAGTCCGCACTTTGGTTGTTGAGAAGGTACTACCCGTTGGTTGTGCTGATCTGGCAGCAGCTGCTGCATCAGCAATTATATCCTCACTCTCCCTCTCTTCCTCTGTTTTATCCACACCTTCAACTTCCTTTTCTTCCTTCTCAGCAACTGTAGTGGGCATTACATCACACGGTCCATCATTTACTCGACTGGGTTCAGATTCATTGTGTGCTGGTGATTCCAAAAGATCATCAGAAGCAGACGCATATGATTCAGAATCATCCCCCACATTTTCATCAGTATCAAAATCCTAACAAGCAAAACATGACAGGGGTAAGAATTAACTGTAACATCAAGTCCCCTAGAAGAGCAGAGCAGCACATACCTCTTTATACCTAGCAAGGAGCTCATCTAAAGGAAGTTCGCTCTCCTTTTGCAACAGTGCAATCTGAAAATTGAGAATTTACCTCATTGCAACAGCAAATGTAACCATTTTGAAACTCTATTATACATGAGGGGAGAACTGTGGACCAGGTCTATGTATAACAGAATGCATCAGAATTTCGGATAGGAAAGTCAGAAAAATGAGTTTTTACCTCATCTGCAGCATCATTTGCCTCTGCCTTTGCCAACTCCTCCTCCTCTAACAAAGTTGTTTCATCATCCTACCAATACCACACAAAGTGATTGATTTTATAAGCAATCTCTAAGACTAGATCACGCAACAGATGCTAATACCTCAAATTCATCCTGGAAATAGAGAACACACTAAAAATGAACTGTTAAAATGATGAGATTTTGCCTCAGACAGGTTGATGCTCTGTAACCAACTGGATAATATAGCAGTCATTGCCTTACCATATTGTATCCTTTATCTTCACCAACAGCAAGGACATAATCATCATCATCCTACATAAAATGGAGAAAATTCAGATGAAGGTACGAAATACTGAAGGTACTCTTCGTGAGGCATACTAAGGAACCAAAGAGACACACTCTGATAGAAAAAACACTGCACTCCATGAAAAAGCGAGATGAAAATTTTGATTTTCTCTTTACAAAAGATACACTTGAATTTTCCACCAAAATCATCATCTTCAATAATCAAATGTTATCTATTGGGCCAGCATTGGAAGAGGACCACAGAGGTGCAGTTCCTCTATGACAAACCAGTATATCATACTTGAAGGTCAGCATGAAGTTAAAATTCCCAAAACAAATATATGCAGACAACCATTATGCAAGGCATAATTTTCTAATGATAAGTAATGCAAGCTATAAATTAAATTGAACTAAGTTTTCTCGGATGTTAGATAAAGAAAAATTTATCTGTTAAGTCTAACCACCCTTGCAATTGTTAGATAAGCATCTTTACCTGTTCATCATTAAAATCACCTAACAAATTAACTCTGTGCAACTCCTGATACTTCTTTGGAGGACTTTTTCGCTTGTCTTTCCCTAGGTCAGAATAATGAATATTTGGAACCGAAAAGACGCCGTTACTTTCAACCTGCATGTACCAAAAAGCAAATATATCACCTCAACCACTTACCTAGTTATAGTAGTCAAAGCAGTAACCATAAACACATACAACTTACAGAACGACGACCCGAAATTGCAGGTGTGCAGCCTTTGTCGGTCTCAGTAGCAACATCAACGTCTCTACCTGTACAGCGATTACTTGAATCCATGGAGAGTTCCTTGACTTTACAATTAGAAATAGACAAAGAGGCTGACTGCAACTCACATTTATCGCTGCCCTTGCCAGAACTGACTGTAACATCTGCATCACTCTTCTCAGGGCTACAATCTCTGCTAGCTGAATATTCACAATGAATATAAATCAAACACATATTTTAGATACTTCACCAAAAGCATGTGATTGATCGGAAAAAAGAAGAGACTTAAGATAATCCATCTTCTTCACGAATGTCAGATGATACAGGAACTTGTCAAATAGTGCAGGAAGAGGCATGAATGTGAAATAATCTACAATGATTCGATCAGCCATATAGTACCTTCCCCAACTGCATAACGCTTAAGAAGCTCTTCAAGAGGTAGATCCATTTCATTTTGTAAGGCAGCTAACTCTTCTTCCCTTTCTTCTTTAGTTATAACAGCCTCATCTTCTTCAATAGTATGCTCGTCATCTTCCTAAAGCAGTATCACCATACATGACAACATTGTTTATAGGACAACATTAGCAGAACTGCAACCGACTTTATAATATCCGCCTCTAACAATAATTTTTCAGATGGTTATAACCCCAAAATCAGAGAAGTTGATAAGAAAGAAAAAGCGACCCAAATTAAGCCCTATGAACAGATAAAGGACCGCGTAAATAATTCAAATGACTCAAATGAAACAGCAATGAAGATAAGAGCCCCCTCTAAAACCCAACCCGGAAAGGAAGGGGGAGCCAGATTAGCTTCATTACTACAAAGACTGGTAACTTTTTAGGGACTCGTAATCTACAGACAACTCGCAAGTACAGCTGTCAAAGCAATATGGTTCTTTACTTGACCAGTGCACCAGATAATATACCATAAACACAGTATTCTAAGGTCCATCCACCCAAGGGTGTGGCCTAGTGGTCAACAAAGTGGATTCAGAACTATGAGGTCTTAGGTCAAATCCTAGCGGAGACAAAAACACTAGGTGATAGCGTCCTATTTGTCCAAGCCTTGGTGGGTAGAGTTACCGGTACATGTGCTGGTGACACTTGAGAGGTAACAGGTACCCCATTAAATTAGTCAAGGTGCACGCAAGTTGGCCCGGACACCATGATTATCAAAAAAAACTCTCTAGTACATCAGTTACAGAGCAGAATGATATCCTACCAACAATAATTTCACAGAGATCAGTTGATAGCAGTCGATTTCTTATCCAAAAAAAATGATTGTAGTCAAATCCCTGTTCAGTTCTCAACCTAACAAATGCCTTAACTAAAGTGATGTCAGACAGAAGGCAGAACTGAAGGATAAGCATCAATATCAAATCATACCCCCATGATGTGCGAGTCTGCAAACCAAGACATTGTATATTTTCATACTCAGAATCTTTACACAAGGTACTTGAATTTTCTAAATACTCCCTCAGTCCCAATTTACGTGACACTCTTTCCTTTTTAATCAATCCCAAAAAGAATGACACCTTTCGATATTTGGTAACAATTTAGCTTTAAACTTCTCATAGTACCCTTTATAGCCACACAAAATATCTATGCTTGTTTTAGATCACAAGTTTCAAAAGTCTTACTTTCATTCTTAAACTTCGTGCTAAGACAAACACTATCACATAAATTTGGAAAAGGGAGTACCAATTTATTGCTTTGGATGTTTAAGGCTAAAAGATAATACTCCCTACGTTTCAATTTATCTGATAAAATTGACCTCCCCTACTTTCTATTGAAGAAAGAGAAAAATAGAAAAGTTCGAATGGGCACCGAGTTTAGAAAGAAATAAAGACTTTTGAAACTTATGGTAATAAACATGCCACAACATTTGTGCGGCTTTAAGACTTATCAAAATCGTGGCTTTGTTTTTAGAAAAGGTACTTGTATATGTACAAGAGTGCAAAAACCAAAAGATGAATTCCTTTCTAATCTTGTAAGGATTCTAAGAGGCTAAGTATTGATCTACTATTTACAAATTCCTCCCTGCACCAAAAAGAAAACAGAAGTGTACAATTAGACATGATTTGTTGTATGGAGTGTGCTTTGTCTTCAAAACATCTAGCACTGCTTTCTTTCCATACGGTCCACCAGATGCAAGCAGGCATTGTGTTCCACCATAGAATCTTCTTTCTCCTCTTTTGAAACTTGTGGTCTTAAGCATTCCATAATATTTGTGTGGTTATAAAAGCTTCTCATCAAGGGTATAACGGTAAGTTTAAGTCAAAATTGTTCAAAATTTAGAAAGCTGATATTCTTTTTAAAATGGACTAAAGAGAAAATGATGCCACAAAAGCTGGAATGGAGGGAGTACCATCTAACTTTGCACATTATTTGGAGTAGCTGGAGGTAAGTTCTTGACAATTGAATTCTGGAGCAAAAAGACTCAAATCTAGTATTTAAGAAGGTTTTATCCTTGACAATCTTCATTAAAACAAGATCATCTATTATGAAAATAATGAGTGCTCAAAAAGTTCAGCATTACATGTAACCGAATCATGTAGGCCTTCTCTGAATTATGTTAGCTGTCCCAAGATAACTGAGGAGGAAAGTCAATGGTTGCAAAGACCTTTTTCTGAAGAAGAAGTGCTAAATACCATCAATTTATGTGCAATCGACAAGGCTCCGGGCCCCGATGGCTTTACAATGGGTTTCTTTAAAGAATGTTGGGATATTCTAAAGGAAGACCTAACGCAAACCATTCTTAATTTTCATCACAATGAATTCTTTGAGACATCCTTCAATGCTACTCTCATTGCATTGATACCAAAGAAGAATGGGGCAGAAGAACTTAAAGATTTCAGACCTATAAGCCTTATCGGAGGAGTTTACAAGATCATCTCTAAAATCATCACAGAAAGACTGAAGACAGTCATGGGGAAGCTGATCGATGAACACCAAATGGCCTTCTTGAAAGGGAGACAGATTATGGATGCAGCCTTACTAGCTAATGAGCTAGTGGACTCCAGATTCAAACAAGGAAAGCCGGGAATTCTATGTAAATTGGATACCGAAAAAGCTTTTGACCGTGTCAATTGGGGCTATCTGCTGAAGATCCTGGAAGACATGGGCTTTGGGCACAAGTGGATAAACTGGATCAAATTTTGCATCTCTAGTGTTAGATTTTCTGTTCTGATAAATGGTTGTCCAGCAGGTTTCCTTCAATCTCAAAGGGGTCTCAGACAGGGTGACCCATTGTCACCTTTCTTATTTTTGATTGCTATGGAAGGTCTTAATCACATGGTTAGGACAGCTAAATCTAATGGTTGGATTAGGGGCTTCGACTCTCAGTCCACCATTAGCAACCATCTGGGGATCACTCATTTACTATATGCTGACGATTCACTAGTTTTTTGTGATGCTGAAGTGGAGCAGATCAAACATCTCAGAGCAATCCTGACCATTTTTGAAGCCTTGTCTAGTCTTCATGTCAACTGGAGCAAAAGTTCACTCTATCCAATTAATCAAGTTGATGATCTTCAGAATCTAGCATGGAACCTAGGTTGTCAAGTGGGCTCGCTTCCCACTAAGTACCTAGGGATGCCTCTAGGTGCCAAAAACAAATCCAAAGAAATCTGGGATGAAGTTTTGTAGAGATGTAACAAGAAGCTGACAAGGTGGAAAACCCAATACCTCTCTTTGGGTGGCAGAGTTACACTCATTAATTCTTTCTTGGATGCCCTCCCTACATACATGATGTCTCTCTTCCCACTCCCCAGATGAGTGGAGAAAAAGATTGACAAACTGAGGTAATAAAGTTGATGATGAAAGGAGATGCAAGAACCTGGTCAAATGGGACTCAATCATTTTGAGCAAGAAGGAGAGTGGGCTGGGCATTAAGAACTTGGGGTTGCACAACAAAAGTTTGTTGCAGAAATGGCTATGGAGATTCAATTCAGAGGACAATGTTTATGGAAAAGATTCATTTCCCAGAAATATGGGATGCTAGATCAATGGATTACAAAAGAAGTTAATGGCCCTTATGGTACTAGTGCATGGAAATCTATTAGGTTCCACTGGAATGAATTCTGGGCTAATGTAGATATCATAGTTGGCGATGGCAGAAAGACTACTTTTGGGCAGATCACTGGATTGGCCATAACAACCTTCAATCGACTTTCCCTGACTTATACTCTATAAGCCTCCAAGCTCAAGCACAAATCAGTCAAGTTTGGAGCCCTCAAGGATGGGATCTTATTTTCAGAAGAGCTCTCAATGATTGGGAAATTGAAAGCTTAACCAATATGCTCCAACTCTTAGCCTCCTTTGGAGGAACTTCAGTTTACCCTGACAGACTAAGATGGAAATTGAACAACAAAGGAACTTTCTCTGTTAAGTCTGTTTACTGGAACCTCAACCATAGTACAACCTTGATGAAGATTTGGCCCTGGAAGCTCATTTGGAAAGTAAAAATCTCTTTCAAGGTCTCTTGTTTTGTTTGGTTGGTTGCAAGGAGGGCATGCCTGACCCACGAGAAATTACAAAGAAGAGGTTTTCAGATTTGTTCAAGACATTTCTTATGTGGTCAAGATGGTGAAACCAATAAGCACCTTTTCTTACACTGCAAGACAACTAAAAATATGTGGAACATGTTCTTTTGTATCCTTGGTATCAATTGGACTATGCCTAATACTACTGTTGAGCTTCTCAGATGCTGGAAGAGTGTAGGGAAGAGAGGTGGAGAAGAAGACTGGTGGCAGATCATCCCAGCTTGTGTTTGGTGGACAATATGGAAGGAAAGGACTGCTAGAATTTTTGAGGGCACTAGTAGCTCTATCCAGAAAATTAGGATGAATTGTCTAAATCTCTTCTATTTTTGGTGTAAACAAAATTTGTGGGGGGAGCTAGGAGACCTGGTAGATTTAATAGGACAAGTGTAAGTTTTTTTTTTTTTTTGAGAAGGTAACATGTTGTATGTATTAAACAAGTGTAAGTTTTTGTTGGGTGCGCCTTATACTTTTGCTGTAAAGATTACAATTCAGCTTCAATTGAAGCTGAATTTTACTGTGAATACAAGTTGTTACCAATTTCAAAAAAAAAAAAAAAAAAAAAAAAGAATCCACACAACTGCTTCAAGAAATTAAAGGTCTGAAACCACTGGTGCCCCATAAAACTACTGCCTGCCATTTGGATTAGATGATTGCATCAACATGTATTTATAATGTTATACTCTGCAAGGTCATCTAAGTACATTTAATTCGCTGTAAAGATCAACATATTGTTTTTAAGGTCTTATTTCAAATAAATCACAGCTCATTCCGGGCTTTGATATTATTGTGCAGCGCAAACGCCGACCCTTCCTTCAGGACCAGAAAATGGGGTAGAGAGGAAGAAAATCTCCAAACTTATTTCATCAGAAAATTTGCCTCAAAGCTAGTTTCCTGTAATTAGCTTAATATCAAACCCACACCAGGCGTTATGATCACTATTTTAGCTCAAGTATGAATAATTCATGCTGCCCCCCGCATTCAAGCATTTACAGGATACATATCAAACACCTTTTCAATGGTAAAAATGAATGATATGTAAGACTTCAAAAACCTACTAACACAAATAAGCATGGTATCAAAATCCACCTCTGCTATTTGAAAGCTTACCATTTCGTCTTCAGATTGCACACCAAAGTCGTCATCAATATCACTACCAGTTGAATGTTCTGGAAATTTCAGTTTAAGTAAGAAACAGAGGGAAAATTATTGTCAATAAGCTTCTCAATATTTGTCAGTTATCTAGTTAATGTACTTACGAAGATTTTCTCCAACACAGTCACGATTGGTTACATCCCCTTCACTCCCTTCTTTACACTGGATTCTCAATGCTTCTGGTGCAGACAAAGAATTCTTTTGTTTGCAAGTACTTGGTGAACTTACAAGGTTCTCCGCGAGCATTGTTGAGTACCTAGGATAAAGAAGGAAGAACGCCTAATCATGTTATTCATTAGGTCAATCAATCAACTACAACTCAACAAATTCAAAAAAAAAAAAAAAAACGTCTTTTCATTGCAAACTAGTTGCTGGAGGCCCGCGCTAAGCCCGGGCCCAAACTGAAGATATAGAAACAGTAATATTAATTAATTAAGTATAATTTGTGTCACACTTTTCTACTGCATAACTAATTTAAATGTAGTTGCGTGATCATGTCTTGTTGATAAGTTTTACACAATTAAATAGTCATATAATTGGATAATTTTTAAAGGAAAATTATTTATGAGGAAGCAAGTTTGGCAGGAAATTTAGCAAATACCAAAGGACACAAGTGATTCAATATCCTATAAACTAACATAATAAAGTATGATGACTACGTTCGGTGAAGATTATAAATTGGAAAACATTTTCGTATTATTATGAATTTGTGAGCATATGATTTTTAGTTATAGATAGAAATAGATTTCTTTTGATATCTATGAACTTTTGACTCATTAATTTATGGGTCAAGGGTTTATGCTAGTTAAATGTGGTGACGTGATGTTAGTTTTAGACGAAATTCAAGAACAAACTCAAATTCATTAAAATGAACCTCAAGAATCAAGTTAGTTCTTCATATATATTTATGCTTAAAAAGATTAATTCTTAGTTAACCAAACAAGACATTTTAAAGACAATTCGATCTTGACTGATAACACTACCTTCATTTTTAACACTATATATGGCACCATTCAATAATTTCTACCGTCTCCAGACCCCACCTTGTGGGATTATATTAGGTATGTTGTTGTATATGGCACCATTCAATAATTTCTACTTTCAGTATTTATAATGCATCATAGATATTTTAAAGGCGAAGAATAAAGTTGTCCATAAAAGATTTCTATTCAGCTCAGAAAAAATAAGTCTGGAAAAAGGAACTAATTACATGAGAATCATACTTGGTTCAACATAATAATATAGAACCTCGTACAATCACCAATATTCAGGAAAGTTTTAACCTCTTGTCCTTTTTCCTCTTCTTCATCCCCACATGTAATTGAACAAGTTTAAAAAAATAAAGGTTCATGTCTTCTTTTTTTTTTAAAAAAAGATGTTAATTTCTTAATTCTTGACAATATTGTATACACTCCAGGTTAATCTAATAAAGGTCATTGTACTAAACTTTTTCATAGGAAAAACAAGATTTAATACAAGTTCTATGAAAGAAGAACAAAAATTATAAAACGATTTGTGCATGCAAAGGATTAATGTTCAAACCAAAACCAAAATTGAAATACTCCTTCCGTTTCAATTTATGTGAACCTATTTCCTTTTTAGTTCGTGCCAAAAAGAATGACCCCTTTCCATATTTGGAAATAATTTACCTTTATGCAATGATTTATAGCCATGCAAAATATATATGTGCCTCATTTTACACCACAAGTTCAAAAGTCTTCTCTTTTTTCATAAACTCTATGCCCAGCCAAATAGGTTCACATAAATTGAAATGGAAGGAGTAGATGTTTTTTGAAAAGAACACTTATCCACCATGAAGAAGATCTCAAGTAATGCCAACTATTTTGTACCAACATTTGATTTCTTTTAAAGAAAAACATGAAGTAAGGTGCATTGAGAAACTAGTGGTAGATGAGATAAATAGTTCAAAAGCACGTAATGTAACAACCTCATATAACAACTAATAAAATTTAAAGTATGTTTCCAATATATAAAAGCAAAACTTCATTTTACTCCTTTAACATTTTAGCTTTCACTATTGATAGAATTATTTACTTCAAACTCACATATGCATACCTTGAACTCATTAAGATTTTAACAATGTACTTTATTTTCACATGTATTAGCAAATACCCATATTTTCATCTTCTACAATCATCTAACTAATGCAGTAAACTTTTTAACAACTTCAAGTTTATACTAATATTTATAAACTTAGTTTAGAGTCTTTACACAAATTAACCTAATAAACATATAAGGATATTAATAAATAACAATTCAAGTGCATGTAAAGTAAAAGATTTTTAAAACTATACCTGAAAATGATTCTCGGACAGATCTAAGCACATATGAGCTCACTAAAGGAGCAAAATTTTGGAGGTTTGAAACAAATAGAGAGGAAGAGTATGGAGAGGATCATATGACATGGGACATGTTTGAAAGAAAGTAAGACCTAGTAAATGCTTCAGTTGGAAAAAAAAATTGGCTCCAAAGCTCCGTAAATTTTACCAAAATGTATAAGGACAAATGATGTAAAAGGTAACCTGATAAGGGGCAAGAAAAGCTCCTTAAAAGGTTACACTATACACAAATTATAAAGGCCCATGCGAGAGTGGTCTTAAGAAAATGAATGAGGGAAAAAATGATAATATGCAGGGAAAAGCCAATTGCAGCAGCCACGTGTAAGCATCAAAGAATTGATATTCCTATATTACCCGTGAGGACGACAAAACTTTGTCGTTCTAGACTTCTAGTGTATATAGAGTAGTAATAAGAGGGTCTTCTTAGCAGTAGAAACGACATCAGCAAAACAGGAAAGGAAAAGGAAGCGGAGGGGCAGACTAACCTTTCTGTTTGTCCAAGAAGAAACTCTAGCTGCTTGTCAAGTGCTTTCTTCTTCTTCTCATCTAGCTCCAACTGATGCTTGTAAAGAACCTGAAATATCAAAAACATGTGAATAATCTCTGTCAAAGCTCAAGATTACTTGGATTGGGAAAAACAGTTGAGTCTGAAAGTTCTCCAGATAATGAACTTTACCAGCTTCTCTATTTTCAACCAAAATTTTTTGATGTCCTTTGAGATATTGAGTGCAACTTTACGCAGACGTTGCTCTTCTTCCTGATGAAATATTATAGTAGAGAAATAAGTAAATTTTAGCAATGTAATTAGTAAACAATGCAATACCTACTGAAGTGTCGGTCACTAATATGAAAATGTTCACGTGCAGGAGAAGAGAATAAAACAACCACCTTAACTCTCTTTTCTCCCCGTGTCGCCTGATCAAGCATTCCCTTGCTAGCTCGTATAGCAACCTTCCTTGCTTGAGCCAACTTCCACTTCCTCTCTGATTCAAAGTCCTGATATATAAGAAATCATCCTTAGAATAACTTCATTGACATTCATCTAGTAACTTACATAATAGCTCCTGAAATAGGGAAAGGACTTTATATACCTTCGACAACCAGACCATCTCCTCAAGAACATGATCCCAGTGTGTTTTTAGACGTTGAGGTTCTTTAGGTGCTTCAAGACCCTAAATACAAATCAAGAAAATGAGCAAACAGAATGTAGAAGACGAGAGAGGAACAAGGTAACCCCTACTAATTAGATAGATCTTTTTTATGGGAATATCCGTATATCTGACCAACTAATTAGGAAGAAGAAAATAAAATGACCCTATATCACACAATTTCTAGGACAAAGATAGTTGGTCCAATAGATTCAAAAACTAGGGATTTCTATTATGTTCCACGTTTTATCTTTACCGTATTGTCCCATCCTTATAGCTGGATCAAGAAAACTCATCTCTTAAAAAATATACTTAAGCTCCCTTTCTTTGGGAGTACGACCTTTTCGTAGGAGCTCATAGAAAGATAGCAAATTTAGATAGTTGCTTCATGCTTCCCTTCTTCTTTTGACCCGGGGTCTCATGCTTTCCTTCTTTCTTTCTATTTCGAAGTGTGCTTTTGGCCTAATTCTTTATCCAATATCACTAAATGACATTGCATTGCATCAACCACAATGGTTAGCCATGTGACAAAAGCATTGCAGCTCACAACACTAATAAGCCAGATGGCTGGTTTGTATTAATATGATGCCACAGTTCAGCCGTGTAATCTTCTGATACTCAGCATGTTCCAGTCAAGAATACATTAGAGAACAAGAAAAGAGAAAATAAAAGAAGGTAATATAAGTATAACGAACTTATACACCAAAATGATCACCTTGCAACTTTGGATCAATCAATGGAGAAGTCAAAGAAAACATTAATGAACTACATGGACTTGAATGCTAATATAAGATTTATATAATTCCATATTCACAGGTATCTTTGTCATTCTCCAAGAATTAGAGCATTGGCACCATCTAGGAGGGGATCCAAGTTGCTTTCAAACAAAAAAAAGCATCGAGTAATTGATATAAACCAAAGCCGCAGCTAAACGTTCTACTTGTTAACTCTTTTTTTTTTGATGATGTAAGTGTTTTATAATCACAAAGGCATCAAGGGGATGCATAGTTAGAAAAGAGGAGGAAATATCAGCTCATACAAAGATAACAAAAAACCTATCATAAGTCTAGAGAGCTGACAAATCCAAGAATCTATCATAAGACTAAGGAGCTAATAAAATCCAAAAAGGAGTCTGGGTTATATGCAGGGGTAAAATTAATCCAGCTAAAAAGAGTAGTCAGGCATCTGGCCTTAAGATTTGAGCTGGTAGTTACAATACCATGAAAACATCTTTGGTTCCTTTCCAACCATAAGCACCACAAAATGCAAGCAGGGACCATAGACCTGATGGCCTTCCGAACTTTCCAAGAACTCCAACAGACAAAGACTTCCCTGACAGTGTGAGGTATAACCCATTGCAAACCAAACAAAGTAAGGAACATATTCCACACATCTGTAGCAACTGGACAGTGTAAGAATAGGTGGTTAATGGTTTCAGAGGTGCAATGGCACATGTAACATCTATTAGCGAGATGAAATTTCCTTTTCATGAGGTTGTCCAGAGTTAAACAAGCCCTTTTTAGAGCGACCCAGCAGAAACAGGAGACTTTAGGCGGTAAATTGATTTTCCAAATGAGCTTCCAAGGCCACTGATCAATCAGGTCCTTGTTGGAGGTCAGAAGCAGGTAGCCTTCTTTGACAGAATAAGAACCGTCCTTGTTACTGCCCCACTTAAGTCTGTCATTTCTCTGAGTGAGAACTGGACTGTTCTGTAGACACCCAATCAATGCTATCATGTCCTCTATTTCCCAGTCATTTAGGTGTCTCCTTAGGTGCAAATTCCATGAGCTGTCCTCCCAGTTCTGAGCAATTGTTGAATCTGGGTTAGTTGTTATAGGGAACAGCCTGGGAAAAGCATCCTTAAGAGTAATAGAGCCAAGCCATTTGTCTTTCCAGAATAGAAGATGAGCCCCATTTCCCACTTGGAAGGAAGTGTTGAGAAAGAACTCATCCCACAATCTCCTGATATCTTTCCATAAACCAGTTCCATAAGGAGTTAAGATTGGGTTGGAGCATCAATGGCTAGTGCTACCATATTTAGCTTGGATAATCTCCTTCCAAAGACCAGTATCATCTTGGTTAAACCTCCAGTGCCACTTCATTAACATACATTTGTTGTGTAATGCTAAATCCTTTATACCAAGACCACCTAGATGTTTTGGAAGAGTTACTTTGTCCCACTCGACTAGATGATACTTGTGATTTTCGCTATTACCTTCCCATAAAAAAGTCCTCCTTAGTTTGTCAAGTTGATATTGAACCTCTGATGGTATTGGGAACAGAGACATGAAGTAAGTAGGAATACTATCCAAGACACTATTGATGAGTGTTACTCTGCCACCAAAAGAAAGGTACTGTTGTTGCCAAGAGGCCAATCTTTTCTCAAACTTTTCGATGACCACATTCCAAATCTCCATTGATCTGTGACTAGCTCCCAAGGGGAGTCCTAGATATGTGGTGGGGAAAGTGCCAGTGCTACAATACATGATGCTGGCCAGAAACTCTAAATCTGGAACCATATTAACAGGGTAGATAATGCTTTTAATCATGTTAATGTGGAGCCCTGATAAGGCTTCAAAGATCATAAGGGTGAGGTTGAGATACCTCACTTGAGACTCCTCAGCACCACAAAAAATAAGGGTGTCATCAGCAAAGAGAAGATGAGAAACAGGAGCGGTAAGACCAGGCCTGTTACCCACTGCAAAACCACCAATCCACTGCAATTGCTTTGCCTTTTCCAGCATGTTACTGAGACCCTCCATGGCCAAAATGAAGAGAAAGGGAGATAGGGGTCACCTTGCCTTATCCCTCTCTTAGGGGAGAAGAACCCTACAGGACTTCTGTTGACCAGAACAGAAAATTTAACTGTAGAAAAGCTGTATTTAATCCATTTGATCCATTTCTCACCAAACCCCATTTGCCTTAGGATAGAAGTGAGATACTGCCAGTTGAGTTTGTCAAAAGCCTTCTCTATATCCAACTTGAATAAGAGACCAGGGGCATCACTTTTTTGTCTCCAATCCAAGACTTCATTTGCTATAAGAGCTGCATCAGTTATCTGTCTGCCTCTTATAAAAGCATTTTGATAACCTAAGACCAATCTCCCAATCACTTTTTTCAATCTTTCAGTCAGCACCTTTGCCACCAACTTGTAGACACTACCAATAAGACTGATAGGCCTAAAGTCTCTAAGTTCTATAGCACCTTTCTTTTTAGGGATAAGGGCAATAAAAGAAGCATTGAAGGATTTTACCATGTGGCAATTGCTGTGAAAATGATGAAAAGTTCCCATAAGGTCCTGTTTAATAGTGTCCCAGCAGTTCTGATAGAAGGCCATTGTGAAGCCATCTGGTCCTGGGCTCTTGTCAGTGGCACAAGAGTTTAAAGCACTCAACACTTCCTCTTCTTCAAAAGGTTGTTCAAGAGCATCCCTATCGTCTTGGTTCAGACAACCCAAGCCTTCAAAGGTTGCTGAAGGCCTCCAAGCTTCATCCTCAGCATACAACTGCTGACAGAAGTCAAGAATAGCATTTTTACTTGCACTTTGTCATCAATGATGTTGTCCCCCACCTTCAACCTATCAATACAGTTGTAACTTCTATGAGAGTTGGCAGCTCTTTGGAAGTATTTAGTATTTCTGTCCCCTTCTTTCAACCACAGGCATCTTGATTTCTGTCTCCAAGATGTTTCTTCAGCCTTAGCTAACTGTTGGATCTCCATTTTCAAATGCAATAATTTGTTCTTTTCAGCTTGAGTTTGTAACCTCCCTTCAGTTGCCTGTTCAAGAAATAAAATTGATTCCAAAGCTTTGTTAGTTCTGGTAGAAACTTTGCCAAAAACCTCCCTGTTCCATGTAACCAAATCCTTTTTCAAAGATTTCAACTTTTGAGAGAGGATGAAGTCCGGAGAACCATTAACCACGTAGCCTTGCCACCACTGCTTTACCAAGTCAGTAAAACCTTCCTGCTGGAGCCACATATTTTCAAATTTAAAATAAGAAGGTTCATTAGACCAGTCACCGCTCTCTAAGGAGATGGGTTTATGATCCGAGATAGCCTTAGGTAGAGCCAATTGTTTCACAGAGCCAAAAGCGTCATTCCACTGCGAAGAAATCAAGAATCTATCAATTCTAGAAGCTTGTAGTGAATTTTCCCCCTGGTCCAAGTATAGAATGCCCCTTGCAATGGTAAATCAACTAAGTCCATGTCTTGAATAAATTCAGAGAAGCATTTCATGGCTCTAGATCTTCTTATACAGTTGAATCTTTCACTTTCAAAACGACACACATTAAAATCTCCTCCGATGACCCAACTTTCATTCCAAAGGCCCCTTACACCGGCTAATTCGTTCCAGAAGTCATCCCTTTCCCAGTTAGTATGTGGCCCATAGACACCAGTAAAGCAGAATCTGAAATTAGTTTGAACACCTTCCATCATAGTTGACATAGTGTGTTGTCCCTAGTGTGCATCAATACAACTCCATTGTCTTTTATCCCATAATATAATTATACCCCCTCTATTGCCACTGGCTTTCAGTTCCACCCATTCAACCCATCTTGAACCCCATAACTGTCTAGCTATCTCCACAGAACAGCCTTGGATCTTAGTTTCCTGCAAACATAGAATGTCGGGCTTCCACTTCTGAATAAGAGAATTGATGGTGCTCCTCTTGCTCGTATCATTGAGCCCCTTACGTTCCAGCTAATGATCTTGGCTTTCATTCAGAGAAGGCTTTGAGTTGCCTGCCCCTGTTGGATCCTTCACCTTTTTCATATGTAATAGTGCAAGCCAATTTCTTTGCCTCTAATTCTTCCTTCTTTTTTGGTTTCTTAGTCTCGCTACTTCTCCCCTTTTGCTGCTGCAATTGAGATTGCCTTTTCTGCTCCATGCGCAGAATCATATCGAAGATTTCAGGCTCGAAACCTAAAGAATTCACCCAAAAGCCTTGCATGCTTTAGTCATGGTTATTTTAGTCCAGTGCGACATCTCAATTACTGTTGGAGTATGAATATCCTGATGTATATCGTGATTATACCCATCCCATGTTAATTGCAACGTATCACTTCCAGAGGAAGGGGAAAAATCAAAACCCTGAGGATTGGGCAAGTGAGATTCAGGGTGTAAAGAAGGGAGAGTGAGAAGAGAGAGGGATTGCAAGTATTCCGCTTCATCATCTGCATCGTCATTATCTGCCATAGAACCATCGTGATCAGTTTTGACAAGAGATTGACTAGTCGTCACTACTGAATCCACATAGAAAGTTTCAGCTGGGCCCTTCCCTTTTGTAAAAAGAGTAGGGGTTTCCTGATAAAGGGTTTGGGCCGGCCCTTTTGATTTCCACTCATGTAATTGTGGTTTTTTCTTAATAAGGGGAGCTTTATTCCTTTTACGCCTTCTGGAATAATATAAGTGGTCCTCTCCGGGCTGGACCGAAGTTTGGGCTCGACCTCGCTTTGTTGGGCCGAAATAGAGGATGGCCCAACCCTGGAGATTCAAAATTTAAAAACTCGACTTTGTAGGCATGACACATGCGGCTCGTTGTCTTGGACCGCTGGTCAATAACCTCGCCCCCGTGGCCCATTCCCCGAGGTCGTAATTTTGCAACAACATCGCAACAATGGAGATCTCAAAGGTCCAATCCTCATATTTCAGATCGATCTTTCGGGAATCTCCGGGTAGAATCAGTGATGCAAATACGAGCCCGGTAGAGATGATTCCTCTTCTTTCGTGTCCTCATCGCATCCACATAACCACCGCAAGAATCACCGAGGAATTTCATGGTTTTCTCCGACCAGGCATGCAATGGAACTCCGAAAGCTCTCACCCATCGGGAAGCAGACTTTGGTGTTGCAAGTTGAGTTCCGGCCACCGGAGACCACCATTCGAGAGCAAGTCTTCTTCCATTCCAAAACCAATCACCCATTGTTAACTCTTTCACATCAACTGCTGATACATCCAAGGGTTCAGGCCACACAAAATTATGAACAGCCTCCATTCTAGATAAGACCCTTCTCGCCTATATTAGATGTACATTTGATACCCTTGTGTGAGCTTTTAATTAAGATACCATACAGGAACAAAGACTTGAGAACATCTTCGGCACATGACTGATTCCCATAGAATTTATTTTTCTAAGCACGATAAGGTGATTCCCATGGAATTCATCAATATGTCGCTGCATAATAGTGTATTCCACCTACTAGAATGATTTCATAATACTGCCATTTGTGCTGGACCTGGAAATACCTATTTCAGAATCCTTAAATAGGCACATTTTGGCAACCAAGAGCATTCTAAATTATTTTTTTTTCCCAAAACTGGTAATGTTAAGAGCATTCTGAATTATTATGGCTAAGAAACATGGCCAAGGTTTGGTCTATCACCCACCAACCACAATGCTTAGATTGATCTAGGCTCAACACACTAATCCATTAAAATTATGTGTTTTTTCTTTGATAAGTTCATTCACATTCTAAGCATACTGCTCTGCTATTACCATGTATACTTGCTCAGCCTAAAAGGAATAATGCATAGATCAAAAAAGAAAAACAACCCCATCCACCTTGAGACTCCCGATATAAAAGGAAATGGATTGACCCAAAAAAAAAAAAAAGAATTAATACAGAAAGAAAACCACAGATAATAGCTTCTAAATGTAAGGATGATTGCAACTAAGATGTAACTCAAACCTTTTGACGTCGGACACGTGTTTCATGGTCCGGCTTAGATTTATACCCTTTAGAAGCCATGATAAGCTCAATATACATACACCATGATTCCGGCTTCTACACATGAAAAAAGAAAAATTAGCTACAACCACAAACTTATCTCCATAACAAGGAAGAAAATAGGAAACAAAAATGAGTTCAAGAATATAGAAACACCTAGATTAATTAGATCAAACACAGTATGTCAGTACAGTTTTAAACAACTGTCAAAGACGGATGTCCAACAAGTGTCATGTATCAACTGCATAGGAACTCATTGTCATTATCCCCCCCCCCCCCACACCCCACCCCAAAGAACTAAACATCCCAAGTATTTTGAAGGGACTGTCAATTGTCTAGAACACATTCAGATCCTATTTAATGGATCAAGTCCTGGCTAGTAAAATGGTACATGACATTGCAAGGCGTAAACAATCCTCACTTGCACCCTTCAGGCAGATGAATTCACTGGCGTTGGCTATCATTCGCACCTTTTAAGTTATAATTCAAGTTTTAATGATGGGTTTCACTAAACAGGTGATTCTTCTTTTTCTTCTTTGTTTTACTGGATGCTAGACATGGGTATCACTCACAGAACTTATTATTTTTGTGACTCCAGTTTACTGGGATTGGTCAAGGATTGCTTTAGATATCTGCTTTATTCTGCATTGCTATATCTCTGCCTAAATTTCTCTCTTTGATAATGAAAGGGGAGAAATAAGAATGATATACAGGTTCACACACACAGGGAGTCTGACAATACAAGATTACAGTTTTGAGGGCAACAAGTTCACACTCAGCAGAAAATCAAGGTTCGAAACCCAGCAGAGATTACACTAGGTTAATTCTTCTAATGTGAAGGTAGCACGCAACCAGTGAATTAGTCGAGGTGCGTTCAAGCTGCCCAGACACCATCATTGTCAAAGGAAAAAAAAAAAAAAAAGAGGGCCAAAAACATGTTAACAAACTCACAGTTTTTACTTGCATGACCTTTAACCACTACCCCTTTTCACAACACAGATCAAAGTTTCCACAAAAAACATAGAGTCCTTCTTAACACTAAAAGCGGATTTTCACTGGTTCTTTGACTTTCCCATACAAATGTTCCGTACAGGAGTTCGAATGCAAGATAATTGCAGAAAAAGAAAAAAGAAAAAAGTCCAAGCATTAGGAATCTAACGTACACATGCAAAGTAGAAATTTTTAAAAAGAAAAAAATACAAATAAAAGACGAGGGTTAGGGGAGAAGAAGTAACGAAGTTTGTTTCCCAAACTAACCCTCTGTCAGAAAAGGAAGACGTAATCGCCAGAGAAAGGGGGCGAGTGAAAAACAACGTCGGCAGCAACGGCGGCGGCTCGGCGGCGGTGTGGGCGGAGGGAAGA
Organism: Lycium ferocissimum; assembly: GCF_029784015.1. NCBI lineage: Eukaryota > Viridiplantae > Streptophyta > Magnoliopsida > Solanales > Solanaceae > Lycium > Lycium ferocissimum. The sequence continues at coordinate 500,048 of NC_081345.1, forward strand.
AAATTTGGCGACGGAGCTTCGATTAAAGGGAAAGTTTGGAATGAGACTGAAACCAGATTTACCCCTCCTTTTCGCTATTTATATGTGGGGCAAAAGTGTCATTTGAATAAGCTTACTCCCTTTCGAAAAGCCTAAGTAATGAGGACTGTTCGGTGTAACGTGATGCTTTTACTGGTAGTCTTCTACTGCCTAAAATATCTTCTATCCTCAATTTATGGAGATTTATTTTTGGGATTTTTACGGAAATATACAACTCAACAAAAATATATTACTACTATGTATAAGGGATAATTAAGGGGCTTTTGTAATTCTCACAAAAGTTTTTAATAAAATTTTAAACTTTTTAATTAATTATATCTAAGCCCTAATTTTATTTTTTAAGTCAAATTTACTTTTTGTTCTTAAGGTCTACTTTTCAAAAGTTATCAACTTCCTCTCTCGTTTTCCCTGTTTTTTGGTTTTATTCTATTGCGAAAATATCGCCATTTAGATTAATCAGGATAATTCGCATTGCGTAGCGCCCATTTGGGGGAAGCGCTTCCTCCAAAGATTTTTCCATATTCAGGTTCGAACCCGTGACCCCTGATTAAGGGAGGAGCATCACCATCTGTTGCACAAATTTTGTATTTGTCTTAAAAGTTCATTATTATGTATTGATTATTAATTTAGAATTAAATAACTTTAAAAAGTTAGGATCCAAAACTTATAAACGTAAAATTCTGGCTCCGCATTTGATTTGAAGTAAACAATTTCATCAAAATGAAAGTTAAAATATTAAAGGAGTGAAATTAAAGTTTTGCTTTTATATATTGAAAATATACTTATATGAAATTTAATTATTACTAACATAAATTATATTTCTTTAATTAAAATATCTCCCTCCGTCCCAAAAAGATTGTCCTCTTTTGACTTGGCACAAAGTTTAAGAAATAAAGGAAGACTTTTTAAATGTGTGGTCCAAAATAAACCTTAGATATTTGTGTGGCTGTAAATCATCTCATGAAGTTAAATTGTTTCTAAATATAGAAAAGGGACAATCTTTTTGTGACAGACTAAAAAGGGAAGGAGGACAATCTTTTTGGGACAGAAGGAGTATTTTTATATCTTGGGTTTGGGCCCAGGCTTAGCACGGGCCTCAAGTAACTAGTTACACCTACATAGTCACATTTTCAGTTTACATTTATATAAGTAAAACTTACACAAATAGCTACCTTTTAATGGGTTCTAACAATTTATAACTACAAGTTGCAAAATTATAATTCGTAACTGCTTTTGTTGTATTTCTGGTCATTTTCGCGTTTTCGAAATACAACGAAATACAAAATCGCTATTGAGTCTGGTCATTTTCGCGTTATCGAGCGAAATACAACGAAATACAAAATCGTTGTTGAGTCTGGCCACGTTCGCGTTTTCGAAATACAGCGAAAATACAACGAAATACAAAATCGACATTGTATACACTGAAAATTGGTGTGAAAACGGTTGTATACACTGAAAATATACTTGGTGGGCATGAAGCTAAAACGGCAAAAACTTAGGGATTATGGGGCAACACATTTAATTAAAAAAGGTGGGGTAGCTATGAAATGTAAATTTTAAATAATATAGCTACTAAATTTAATTATTAAAAAAGATAGTTACTATCCATAATTAAGTCTTAGGAGTAGCTATGGCAAGTTAAAATTCCTTTATATAACCACTAGTGTCATTTGGCCCGTTCTAAGCCCAGGCCCAAACTAACGTTAAAATTTTAATTTGTAGATATCTTTTAAATTTCTTCTGTCGTTGCTTCTTTATTTTTGTAACATCAATCTGATACTTCGAAAGACTTCTTAAATATTAAAGTACAATAACGTACCTGAAAATTAAAGGAAAGTATTTTTCGTAGTTTACATGTAGGAGAAAATTAAAAAGAAATTACTAAATAGACGAATAAAAAACTAAAATAGCAAATGATAAATGGTAAATAACATCAATAAATAAAAAATATTATTATAAGAATAATATTTATTTTTAATTCAATAATTAAGCCTATATTAAGATATAATTGAATGACATGATAATTCTTTATGTATCTATAATAAATTCTTAAGAAAAAACATAATTTGAAACAAGTGCAAGTTTAATAATATTTCTACATAAAATATTCAAATATGTATGAGTATGCTTTGTGGGGCCTCTATAACCTTTTTCATAACGTCACCAATTTTAGTGGCATGAAAAAGTCCTTAAAGTTCTCAAAATTTACCAAAATGCGTGAAGATTCACAAAGCCGTTAAACTTTCAATAAGGGGTAAAAAGAGTCAAAAAAAAAAATTTACGTGACTACAAAAAATGAGTATTCTGCCTTATATATAGTAGTAAAGTAATGAAAAGAGATAGTAAAAATAAAAAGTAAATTTTACCTTAAAAAATAAATTTGGGACCTGGAAGTAATTAATTGAAAAGTTTGACGTTAAGTTAGAAACTTATGTGAGAACTACAAATACCCCTTGGTTGTCCCTTATATATAATAGTAGACCTTTTGTTTTTGCAACCGTGCTTATACATACGGTATATAACATTAGACAACATTATACAAATTGTATACATCATTACACAACATTATTATATACTACTTACAATAAAACAATATGTCCACCTTGTATGAAAGTATATAATAGTATATAAGAGGTGTTTAAAGAAAAATTGGGCGAAATCGCATAAATATTTTTTTCCAATAGGAATAGAGTGTAATTTTTTCTTTATTTTTTACTTAGGAATTAAAAAATAAAAATTGACAACTATACTGATACATGGATTAAACTTCAAAGTGAACTATATAAGTCACCCTTGCAATTTTTTTCTCCTTCTCTGTCCCAAATACTCCTTTTGTTACTAATAGCATGTCCAAGCTTTTCAATTCAAACTTATTTTGATCCAGAGTTTCTTTTTCAAAAGTGTTTTTCAAAAAGTATTTTTGGTGGGAAGTAGTTTGTGTTTGGCTAATTAATTTGAAAAACACTTTTGAACAATAATCAGTGGTTGATCAAGCTTTTAAAAAGTGTTTCTAATTTATTTTTTCATAAGTGTTTTTCAAAAATATACTTTTGGGGAAAAACTACTTTTTTCAGCTCTGCTTCTACTCAAAAACATGTTTTTTCTCCTACAAGTTTGGCTAAATACTTCTACTATGAGAAAAACACTTTTTAGAGAAAAAAACACTTTTAACCTTATAGAAACTTGGCAAATGGGCTATGAACTTCGTGTATGCATGAGAGATTAAAAAACTGATCCCGTATATTTGGGTTAGGTTCAAAATGGTATATTTTTAAACAGTATGGGTGCTTTAAGTTTGGCAAAAGAAAAAAAAATATTCTTCTTAAATATTTAATAAGTTATGGCTGCTAAATTTTATGAGAATTGTGAGGAAAAAAATTAACTAGAAACACCAGAAAATTTTCCGTCAAAATTTTAGAACTGCAATACTAAAAACTGCATCAAATACCAAAAATAGATAAAAAAAGTAATAAAATTTGCACTTCAAAAAGTTATATTAAACTCTTAAAATAGATCAAAATAGCAAAAATCGTTTCTGCAAGTAAAAATTGCACCTTTATTTTCATTCCAATTCTATTTACCATCTTAGATACGTTCATATCATTTTTAGGACAAAGAGTTGTGTTCTTGTCAAAAAAATTATTTTTAAGCATTATCATTCAATAATATCCTGGCTCAACATAACTATGCACTTCACGAAGGGAACCAAGATACTACTCCTTTTTCACAACATAACGATCATGGTTCATGTCAGCTTTTTAATTCCTATTTGAAAATTTATTTTCAGTTCATAACTTTTGTTGGCATCTGTCACTTTGTGGTGTACTTTACAACTGTTTTATTTTCGACAAAGTGAACCATACAGATTATGTTGATTACCTCACTATAAAACCAAATGCAATACGAGGTGGGCATATCAAGTCTATGATTCATGTAATTAAGTTCATCAAACAATACCCCTATCAAATCTTTTTGAATTCTTTTCACCTTGGAAATCATCTACTATTATAGAAACGTGAGTAAAGATTGAGGATCAACATGTGTGCTTTGCTGTAATTAAAATGAAAAGTAATGACGCTTTTGACATTTTAGAAGGTGTTGTAGCATTAACTTACGTGTTCAGCCTAGGCTCATTTCACAACACAACATCACTCTAGAAACATTCTTTCTTTCATCTTTTTTCAGACTTTAGATGTTACTCTTTGAAGAGAAATCATCAGCTCTCTTCTAGGCCTCCAGTTCCTCCATTACATGTTTAGATGGATGACAACTGTCCACTAAATCATCCAAAGGCTCAACTTTAATTGCTTTAACCACGAAGCTAACTAGATATTCCCACAAATTAAGAGAACTAGAGGAGCGGAGCAGGTTCCAATGGTGATTGCCATAACCTCAATTTCGCTAACATTCGTTGCATTGATTCTGCATTAAATTGTCACCTTCCATGAGACCCTTCATCACTACATCGAAAGGTCATAAAGTAGCATTCCTACCTCTCCTAGAGTTGATTGTCCTAGTTTACTCCAAACCCATAACTGCCACCATGTCAACGGAGAAACATTATCATTGAACCAATTATCAACTAAATAATTGCCTGATTTTAAAAGAATGAGTAATAATTTTCTGCTTTGTGTTAATTATTGCAATAATCAAAGATCTGAAAGAAGAAGGTGAATAAAATGGTCTGTAACCTCACTGAAACTGAGTCTCAATGAAAAAAAAAAAAAGAGGGATTAACTTTTAGGTCTTATCTTTGTCGCAGATGTCTACTAAAACACAATTGCAGAGGCTAAATAATTTCTCTCTTTGAAGATTATTTCAAGGAGGTGACCGATATTTAAGCGATATCTTGACAACGAGAAGGTCACAAAATGATTATAAAAAAGTTCAATTCTGTCACTAATCTGAGGTTGAGCGTTTCCGGAAAAGAAGATAGAGATAATATACGATTTAGTTTCAAAGAATTGCAATTTCAGGAAATATAGAATCCCAAGTTACTGTTTCATAACTAAGTTAGCTTAGTGGTTAAAGTAATTAAAGTTGAGCCCTTGGATGATTTAGTGGACAGTTGTCATTCATCTAAACCTGTAATGGAGGAACTGGAGGCAATGACTATTGGAGAGGAGCCTCGTCCCTCTTCTATCTTCTATCCGGGTAGGTTCTCTTCAAATTCAATTCCATAGTGTTGTAGTCATGATGTGTTCGACATACTCTGAGACTCTGGCTTTGCGAGGTAATTGCATAGTTAGATCTGTTTTTTTAGTTGTTCTTTATTTTTGTCACCTAATTATGATTGTATTTTCTTGGTCTTGTAATTTTGACCTAGGGTACTAAATTGGAGATGTCAGTATGTTGTTAATAGTTAGAGAAGCTTTATTATCATACTCCATGGATGTGAATTTGCAAAAATATGTTTTAGAATTCTGATGTTCCAACTTCAGCTATCTTTCAATTGTTTTGCCAAATCTTCTTTTTTATTCTTTAATTATGTGTCTACGATGCTCTTTTATGTAGTTTTTAAAGGGATTTATTTTTGTTAGGTATATGATATGAATTTTTGGGGTTAGATAGTATCAGCTTGGATCTCTTTACCGAAAATAATTGTGAAATTTTTGCAATGATTTTAGAAATCAAATTTCTCGCCAGATTTTGTTCATTTTGTTAGTGTTTATGCAAACAAGCATTTTTTTTTTAACTTTCTCGAATACAAGGATCTTCTTGGCATCATCATTGCTTTCTCCCTGTTACTTGCAACATTTATCCGTCCCCAATATTTAGGAAACCTAATTTTGTTGTGGCTCTTTCAATGGGTAAATTAACAACATCTTTATTGGAGAAACTGTATATTCACCCATGGACATGATGTTACCACTAATTGGATTTAGAATATAATCACCCAATGTACATGTTTGTCCAAATGATGCTGACATCCATTAGTTGGCTATTACTGATAATTTTTTCTATTTTTCCATTTTAGTAATTGCAGTAACAAATTTAGGTAGGTCTCTTCCATTGTTGGTTCTCATGGTGCTCTCATAATGTCTATCAGTTCATAAAAAATCTGTTCGCTTGAAAACTTTGACTTTGCTGTCGACCATTTAAAAAAAAAAATTGAAACTGAAGCTGAAAGATTGCAAAGACATCGCAAAAATATTTTTTCGCTTTAACCCTATAATAATATAAGTCGGGAACCTCACTCGACATGTAGGTTAAAATATCAAGTTGAGAATTCATGCTTGTATACCCATAGTCATCTTAGCTCAACGTGCCAAATTTAAGGCTAAACATTAAAAATCAATGCACTTTCAAGGCAAAGTTTGATAAATGAGGTTGGATTTATCGAAAATGTTTAGCCCTGGAAAGTATGCAATGGAAGTGAGATTTGCAGCTTACATGAGCATGTGGCGTTGTGATACAGAAGTGCTGTCTGCAGCTTTTATAAGAAAGTGCAATTTCCCAAGCATGAAATCTCTTTAAACCATGAAATAAATTTATACACTGTATGCTAAACCAGAGTTTATATTTACTGTGTCATCTGATTATTGCGACCTCTCAACTAATAATCATGATATTGTCTACCCTTCAAATAGGCAGAGGAATCGATGCCTTCAAGGATGATATTTGTGATTTAACATTACCCCTATGCAACATACATCCTTCTCATATGGTCTAATCAGGTTACCCATTGAATTAAATTATGATTTGAGCTCTATGAAAATTACTTTCTTGAATTTGTACATATAATTTAAAAGAAAGAAACTTAGTTGATTTCAGAAACAAAGATAGGTTCAACCCACTAATTATTTAGTTTGCTATAAATGTATATTAAGCTACCCTGATTACGTGCAAGATATTGATAGCCAAAAGAATAGCTCTTTGCTTAACAAAATGTTGTATAAGCTTTCCTCTACAATAAAGGACTATAATGTTTTTTCTTAAGTGCTTAGTTTGAGCGGTCAATATTTACACTGTACCCCAAAAGTGGGAAACAACCAAAGCCGCATGATATCCCCACTATACACAACTGTCTACTGACCTCTATGGAATACAGACTGTAGAAAGACAGGACAAGGCCCTGTCATATGCACATCTGTACACCTCATAGATAACATATCAAAAGCTGCAGCTCCGGATCAAGTGGAGCGCACTGACTGCGGCTGAGGAGATCCTACTGCTGCGGCTGAGGAGATCCTACTAGTCTGGTTCATCCGAATGCCTACCTGAACCTGCGGGCATGAACGCAACATCCACAAGAAAGGACGTCAGTACGAACAGTGTACTGAGTATGTAAGGCATGAATAGTAACATAGTAAGAGATACCGAACATGGAAAATAACATAATGAAAGTATGAAGATAAAGTAATATAAAAGAGATCAACCTGTGCCTCTGAATGCCTTTTTAAGGCGGATGTCGTGCATGCTTAGCTTTTTTTAAAAATAAGACTTTTCCATACATACATATATAATATCTTGTCCTGCCGGTAAGGCGCGGTAATATATATAGCATCTTGTCCAGCCATTAAGGAGCGGTAAAATATATATAACATGCACGAGAGCCCAATTAAAGGTTACTACTCTATCGGAGTGACGTAGGGTCGGTAACCTCCGATTTATATTATGGGTTATTCGTCATTGCTCTATCTCACCTTGAAGGGACGAATAACATGAGATGAAACCAACAACAATGAATAAGATTGAGAAATCATGAAATAACTCAACATTCTCATATCATCATTGAAATCATAACTTGAGATGTTTAAACATAAAATCATCATCATCTAATCATCATAGTAACATTCTCATCTTTAACATCATAAGAAGCTTTAAGGGTCATGAACTTCTAACTTTTGGAAACAAGGTGGTTATGGAAACATTTATAGGATCATAACATAGGAATCATGCCTTTGAAAGAAAGGGATTAGCCTTGATATACCTTTTTGGTCGCCTTAACTTTAAATACTCAACGCTTGTCCTCCCATGCTCGTAAATCTATATTCAAGAAAATTTATATTATTGTTAGACCCACCTTTATACGCTTGTCTTAATCCTTCAAATAAATCTTTCTAGAGTTGCCGAAATTCGAGCAAAAGATTCTTCTGTTTATATGCCTAGCCCGAAATTATGATTCAGCAACCAACAAAAACAACAACGACAATAACATCATTTCCGACACCAATATGTACCATAAAATATCCCTTACGACGTTTTCCAATTTCCACAACTAACCAACCCGCTATACGATTATTTAACGACTTTATCTTTGTGAATAAACCAAAAGTAATATTAATAAGGAGAGATTCATCAAACAATGAATATCTTCAACGTCCACCTTGAATCCAAGCCAAAATTCTCTGCAAAACAATACTAGAATCACGACTATACGCTACCCGAGCCTCGATTAACCAAAATCACTTCAAACCCTCAACTTTTTATGACATAATTGCCCTTTGTGTGTGCTGAGCCTTTTTTTTTTGATTTTTTTGGTTAAAAAATGGGGTCTTGACCCTTTTATAATGTTCTAAATTTGTCGAGTCATTTATGCTTGATTATTGTACCAATCTTTATGCTAGCAAGTCGATTCTTGTAGCGATTCTGTAGCACGGGTTTCTGCTATGTCAGCCTAACTTGTAACGTCCATAATTCTCTACTCCGATGTCGTATCGATGAGCGGTTTATTGCGTTAGAAACTAGACTCGACGAACTTCATTTTAGGCTTTTGAAACACCTTAAAACTCCTAATATATTAGGAGATATACCTCTCCAAAATTGACTAAAAATCTGCCCAAAATCCTGCCAATTTTTTTCAAATTTTCGTCAAACTTATTTTCTTCGATATGCTTGATCTCGGAATCTTCCGAAACTCTCCATACATGATATTTATCATTAATCATACTTGATAATGGTCATATCCTTTGGTTCCAAGGTTGTTCTTCCTGATTACGACTTACAAGATCACGATTCATCCTTTACTTAAACAATATACTTAATAATGCTTCGTTCCTCACAATCCAAAGTTGTTTTACCTAGACATAGCTCGAAATACTTACATTTAAATTTAACCAGTGCTTCTCCAAGGTATGGGGTGTAACATCCTCACCCCCTTTAGAAACATTCGTCCTCGAATGTTGAGCTCTTAGGGATTTCTACAAAAAATTTGCCAGAGTTTCCCCTGTAATTGTACCACTACCATCCCATCACAACAACCCAAAATATGCAATGCCTCACAGGGCTACAACATCAATACCCATATTAGCCACACACGACCAAGAAATCTTTCAAAGAAGCATCACATACCTGAGGATAATGGTGTCTCTGGAACTCTTTTGTTCATGTATGTAATGTCAAATCAACTAGTATCCCGGTCTCGTTCTATCCCCGTTACAGTAATCGTGCCTTATTATGTCACGGCTACTCTATTACACCTCGGGAATTTCCCCTTAGCGTACAAGTGAATGGACTAACGAAGGGCATGATGAATACGAGGTTTGGATGAGTCAGAAATAGTATGCGATGGTCCTAATCAAGACTTCCAAAGGCATCCGAGTTAAGGTCGGAAAGTTGTTAAGGAAATCGAGTTATAAGTTGGTGTGTTGGATGAAAACTATGAGTATTGAGTTAGTGTTACCTTAAGGAGTGTTTTGAAGAAGAGTCATGACGTCCCTTAGATTAGCAACGAAGTGATAAACAAGTGCCAAGAAGGTTTCATAAGGATTGGAGATCAAACGAAACGACGGGAACCATTCCGGTGGAGGCTATGTGAGTTCCACGGCCATGTTCCACGGACGGCACCATGTTCCACGGCCCGTGGATGTGTCCGTGGAATAGCCAGCGAAAAAAGAGTGGCTGGCTGGTCGTGAACCACGACCGGTTCCACGGCCAACATTGAGTTCCACGGACCGTGAAGTCATCCGTGGAAGTCCCGCTTGCCGAGCTTCTCCAGTCTTTAAATGTTAAGTCCACTTCATTTTATTCATTTCCAATCACGACTTCAACCTCTCCACACCTCTAGAACCTTCCAAATATTTCTTCCACAAGAAAACTAAGTGAATCAAGGATCAATAACAAGAGTTGGAGCAAGTCGAAGCTTAAGAAACTCCATTAAAGCTACCAAAGCCAAGGAATTCCAAGAAAGAAGAAATAGGGTTTTGTGCTAGAAGGTGTATTATCATTCAAGGTTTATTCCTCCACCATTTGAGGTGAGTTTCATGAACTTTACATGTTGTTTGAAGTATTATTAAGATGAAACACTTAGATTACGAAAGAGTATGGAAAATGGGTCATAAATGGGTGAATAATGTCATTGTTGAATAGTAGTTGGGGTGAATCATGAAAATGGTTACGTTGAGATTGTGAAGGTGTTATAAATGATATTTAGAGCATGGAATAAGTATTATAAGTGAACAAACGTGACAATGAGCCTTAGTCATGAATATGGAGAATTTAGGTGAAATAATGAAATGCGAATTATGTAAATGAATGATGATTGTTGCTAGCGATATTGTGATGATTGTCATGAATGTTGGGAGTTGATATGGAATATGGCGGAAAGTAGTATAAACAAAGGAAATGCTACCCAAATTTCTCTCGCTCTAGTAGGTACGTTTTCATGATTAGTTAGCTAATGACGATATGAATTCTCTTGAAGGTATAAACAAGTGCACTAAAGGAGAACGAGCAAGCGATAGAATAGCTAAACGACAAAGGTATGTGAGGCTAATCCCTTTCCTTCTAAGGCATGAGTCCATATGGCATGAATTCCCTCTTTATTACGAATGTCCTATCTTCAAGAAGGCTACGAGCCGTTATGCACGAATAGCCATACGAGATAAGAGATATGCTACGATTACGATAATGATAATGATGAGCTTAAACCCAGAGATGCTATAGCCTATGATGTAATGTTTCAACTAAGCTAAGGAAGTCATATGAAATCTATTGATGTCAATTACTACATACGCTCGCCTTATGGTTGTTCCTCGAGGTGAGGGCGGAATAGTTACGAATGCTGCGTAATGACATCGGGGGTTCACGACACTTGCGTCGCTGACATGCTTATGCTTGTTTCCAGTTCTAATGTATGAAT
>NC_081345.1:511269-530840 GCF_029784015.1 Lycium ferocissimum
ATTGAAGGGGTTTCATAAGGATTGGAGGTTCCACGGCCATGTTCCACGGACAGCACCATGTTCCACGGCCCGTGGATGTGTCCGTGAACGCCCAGCGAAAAAGAGTGGCTGGCTGGCCGTGAACCACGACCAGTTCCACGGCCAACATTGGGTTCCACGGACCGTGAAGCTGTCCGTGGAAGTCCCACCCGGCTGAGCTTCTCCAAGTCTTTAAATGTTAAGTCCACTTCATTTTATTCATTTCCAATCACGACTTCAACCTCTCCACACCTCTAGAACCTTCCAAATATTTCTTCCACAAGAAAACTAAGTGAATCAAGGATCAATAACAAGAGTTGGAGCAAGTCAAGCTTAAGAAACTCCATTAAAGCTACCAAAGCCAAGGAATTCCAAGAAAGAAGAAATAGGGTTTTGTGCTAGAAGGTGTATTATCATTCAAGGTTTATTCCTCCACCATTTGAGGTGAGTTTCATGAACTTTACATGTTGTTTGAAGTATTATTAAGATGAAACACTTAGATTACGAAAGAGTATGGAAAATGGGTCATAAATGGGTGAATAATGTCATTGTTGAATAGTAGTTGGGGTGAATCATGAAAATGGTTACATTGAGATTGTGAAGGTGTTATAAATGATATTTAGAGCATGGAATAAGTATTATAAGTGAACAAACGTGACAATGAGCCTTAGTCATGAATATGGAGAATTTAGGTGAAATTATGAAATGCGAATTATGTAAATGAATGACGATTGTTGCTAGCGATATTGTGATGATTGTCATGAATGTTGGGAGTTGATATGGAATATGGCGGAAAGTAGTATAAACAAAGGAAATGCTGCCCAAATTTCTCTAGCTCTAGTAGGTACGTTTTCATGATTAGTTAGCTAATGACGATACGAATTCTCTTGAAGGTATAAACAAGTGCACTAAAGGAGAACGAGCAAGCGATAGAATAGCTAAACGACAAAGGTATGTGAGGCTAATCCCTTTCCTTCTAACGCATGAGTCCATATGGCATGTGATGCAAAAATATAAAGAGAAGATAGAAAGAAGACACAATTTGAATAACAATTGGACAATAACTAGAAGAACTAGTCCTAGTTACCTCCCAAAAGGATCAAAAGGCACCTATCCTATTCGAACAATCCTCAAGAGAATAGCCATCTCTTGCAAACTGTTAGATCAAATGGGGGTTGTTCAATTTGGACTCCACCAAATTAACACTAGTCATTCAAGACTAAAGGGTTTCAATAATATTCAATATTCAAAGATAGGTTCCCTTTCAAATGAATTACAAGCACCTTTAAATAAGGTTCTTAAAATATACTAGTCAAAAGAAATAAATGGAAGTGTAGTCTTCTAGGTGCATAGAAGACTACAAAATGCATACTCCTAGAAGCCTAGAAAGCCACTACACACTACACATTATGAAAGTCAAAATAGCCTTTAATAAGCCTAGAAAACACAAAAAGGGAAGCTTCCTTCGTTCACATTAGACCAGCCCCTCATGTTCACACTAGAGCTTCTAGAAGTCCTAATTTGGGCTGCTAGACTTGTTCTTTCTATGGGGCAGATCTTGGGCTTCAATCCACATCCTCTCGGGCTTCAATTTTGGTCTCCTCGGCTTGAACACTTGAGTCGTCACCATGGTAATTTGGATTGCATCATCCTCCCTTTCTTGGAAGAATTTCGTCCTCGAAATTACAACATTAATATCAACCTCGACCACAACATACCTCAACCACATCATTTTGGCACAGTTGGATCATTATCATGGCTATATGGATTACATCATTCTCCCCCTCTTGAAAAGAATTTGTCCTCAAATTCGATCCCTGCAAAACATGGACGAGAATGAGTATGTGTAGCTTCCAAGTCTCAATCGGGTAATAGTTAAGTAGCAACATGAGTGAATAATCATGATATAAAACAAGAGTGCTACAAAACTGCCCAGAGATAATAGAGATTACCGTCATGGATTTGGAAAGCCCAAGAAGAAGCATAAGCCAAGAAAACCTACCATCTTCATGGAGTTTGCAAGTCGTGGTTGCATACCACAATGATGTCCAGGGAGGATCTTTCCAATGGCTCTCCACCTGATTCACCTTAAAATACACTAAATTCTTTCCAAGGCTAAGTACAAAACAAGTAGAATAACTCAACTCCCAATACCGAAGTAATGTACCAGCCCACCCCAAAGTCATTAATTCCAACGCATCAAGCTTAGCATATGTCTCAAGCATATCTACTAGTAACTCAAATAGTAACAACAAACAAGAGTGCCAATGATGTATCCGATTACTACAAGAGTACTCTAGAGAAGCATGAATCATGAGGTAAGAATATGTGCCATCATTGATCTTAGAAACATCAAAGGGATCAAACCATGTGTAATGACCAGATTTCTCATACTTCTCTCGTCTTTTCCTTTGACAAGAACTCACAAAAAAGTCAAATAAGCAATCAAACTTATCAAAAGGAAGAATTTTACCTCTAAGATCGTGACTACTATCCCAAGATTCACTTCCACATTTCAAGCTAAGGAACTTGGTATAGCCTATCCCAAGTGAGTGATCCATGTAAGGATCATAATAAGTAAAGTAATAGACACTAGAACTAGCATCCACCATTCTACTTTCCTTTTCCGCTTCAAGCTTATTCACACCTAGACATTTCAACTCAAATTCTGCTCCTAGTGAGAACTCATCCTCACATTCTTTTTTACTATTAAAGAATTTTGCACTACTTTCCCAATCCTCTTTAAGATCACTTCCTGCATGTCTAGCATACTCAAAGTCACACTTTAAGTCCTCCACATCACAAAAGCTCCTAAAACAATCATGACCCTCATCATACGCAAACAAATAGTAAAGAAAAGTACTACTTAAGGTCACTTCACCATCAGTAAGTTCACTTTCACAATCATGAATACTATTAAGCACAAGATCACGATTTGGACCGCACAAAGAAGATTTATTACTTAAGCAACTTTCCACACTTTCCTTTCCAAGACAATGTCCTTTATCAAGTGAGCTATCCAACAAGGAGTTAATTCCATCACAAGAAAGAGTATTAAGAAACTCAAACTCATCATTAAACAAATAAGCATCTCTAAGTAAAAATAGTTTCACAAGAAAGGTCTCACCCAAGTTCACATCATCATTGAATTCCACATGTTCAAACTCATCATTTAAGTCAATTTTATTATCATGTGCAGATTCAACATTAGAAAGACTCAAAGATGAATTGCTTTCTTCCTTATCAAACATGGGTGGTGTGCCTAATTCCAAACAATCACATTTATGGCCAACAATTCCATCATATCCGTAATAATCATCAACTAATAATGGAATATTACTCACACACACACAAGGTTCAAGATTTCTTTCTAAAGATAAAACATTAAAATCAATCAACTTGTTTTTACTCCTTCCAACCACGGGTTGTGTCTTTTGCATTAAGACTCTCATCACAAGTGCCAACACTAGTTTTCATCACATCAAACTCACAAGTAGTTTCAGTTTCAGGATCACAACCGAGAGCAACTAGTGTATCTCCACAAGATTCATTCAATTTATCATCACAAGACAAAGAAGATTTTAAGCCCAAACAAGATAATTCCTTAGTCATACTCACACAATCAACATACTTAACATTAGCATCTAAAGTCAGTTTAGAAGTACCTTTAGGCTCACAAGATTGATCTTCTTTACCTTCAAGTCTCGCTTTTGGACAATTCCCGCTCTTCCGAAATTGTTGCATCCTTTTCATGAGTTTCCATTGTATGAGGCTCATTCTCAAGATTGTTTCCAATGGTACCTACAAAAGAATTCAAACAACTAGAGGAAAAAGACACATTGTGAGTGTTAGAGTGAAGAACTTCATCTCCCTCATTATTTTTCTTTTCTTTTATGTTCTTTTCAATTCCATTCTCTTGTTTCTTTTATGGCAGCCCACTCATTCCAGTCAACCCGGACTTCCCATTTGGCATGGCATTGTACTCCCCTATAGGCATAGAAGAGACATAAGCACTATTGGGATTTTCTTTCGGAAGTGGGAATGGAAAGAGAGGCCATCCTTCCTCGTCCATGACATACTTTATCCAATCTCGTACATTTGGAACATCGTGTTTTCGAAACCAGGGTGGCCCCAAAGCATAAGTGACTTATTTTTAGGGGAAACACATCACATCGGACCGTTTCAACATAATCTCCATAAGATATTACCACCTTGACTATCCACTCAACTTGATACCCATTATAGTCATATGGATATCTCTTTTTAACCCATGTCAAATTCAACCAATCAGCCACATAAGGAGAGATGAATGTGGAGTCACACAAATCGTCAAGCTCTAGATCAAAGCCATTATACCCACAAACATTCACCTTCAATTTTTGAAACCTTGGCTTAGGCAATCTCTCTCCTTTTCTTGGAAATAGTGGTCCTCTCCTTTGTGTAAGCCATCTAGTTCTTACTTCCGATTGAACGGGTTTAGTCCTCATTGCACCTTGGTCCATCATACCTGCATAACAAAGCTCAAAGAAAAGGTTATGATTTAAAAAATCACCTTACTCACTCACTTACTTTATTTAGGTGGCGCTCGGTTCACTCAATGATACAATAGGTTTGGTTCACTCCGTCTTGTAGTACTTGGCT
Organism: Lycium ferocissimum; assembly: GCF_029784015.1. NCBI lineage: Eukaryota > Viridiplantae > Streptophyta > Magnoliopsida > Solanales > Solanaceae > Lycium > Lycium ferocissimum. The sequence goes on from NC_081345.1 coordinate 515,929, forward strand.
TCCTCGGAATTGACCAACTCCTATTCAATCTCCCAAATTATACAAAAGATGCTACCTCTTCGGGATTAGAGTGAGATTATGGACTACTATAGTCGGACGACTCTTTTAATTGTGGCGCACTTGAGTCAAACAATTCACGACGAGTTAAAACGAGAAAAGCTTGAAAGAATTAGCACATAAAAAGTTATAGCTCAAGAACTAGTAAACTTTGAGTAGGTAATTACTCAATGGATACTAGCTAGAAGTTATGTCACAAAGAAAGGATTAAGAAGCTTCCCAACCCCCCTTAAAATGTGCAAGGCAAATTTCAAGTCGGCTAATTAATATCCTTTGACCAACTTGTCTTGGAATTTAATTACTACAAGTTTCAATGTAGCTTCTCGCCTTCCCAAAAGATGACTAGGGACTTGCACACTTGACTTCTCATTTTCCCAAGAGGTGATTAGGAACATGGACACTTTTTTCTCAAGGTGATCGTTAGTCTTCCCAAGAATTGACTTGGGAACTTGTGTCGGTTAATGGTTTGACTATTTGTTTGCCTCTACTCCCTTTCACACACCCCAAACTGATTTTTGACTTCTCCTAATGAGTGCAGCCCCCTTCTCCACGTTTTAGAGGGGTTCAATGCACCAACTCCTTGGGAATCAACTCTTGACTAGTCCCTTTGACTTCCAAAATAGCTTTCACACTCCCTAACATCTTGAAATCTTAACTTATCACCAAAATTAGATCAAACAAAGTTAGTAAATCTGAAATTATCAAGAACACACATGAATATTCACAAAATATTTATGAACACTCAAGAACACAAGTATTCAAAACATCAAAAATCGATTCACCAAATAGATCAAGAACACCGAAATACTCCAAATCTTTCCAATTTTTGGATTCTTGCCCTTCTTAACTAGGATAAATCAACCCAACAACTTTCAACCCTCAATTTCAACCTCTTCTATAAGATCCACTTTGAGTCTTCAAGTTTTAAGGTCTAACAATGGTGGAAATTGAAAATCTAACTTTAATTAACTCAAAACTTCAGATTTAGAACCTAAGAACTCTAAGGAACTTGAATCTAACACTAGAATCAACAACAAAACAAGGAATTCAAACGAATTTTGGATTTTTTTTTTTTTTCAGTTTTTTTTTTTTTTTTTTTGTGAATACCAAACCCAAGATTAGATTTGTTGGAACAAATCTATACTACGCTCTGATACCAAATGATGCAAAAATATAAAGAGAAGATAGAAAGAAGACACAATTTGAATAACAATTGGACAATAACTAGAAGAACTAGTCCTAGTTACCTCCCAAAAGGATCAAAAGGCAGCTATCCTATTCGAACAATCCTCGAGAAGAATAGCCATCTTCTCTGCAAACCGTTAGATCAAATGGGGTTGTTCAATTTGGACTCCACCAAATTAACACTAGTCATTCAAGACTAAAGGGTTTCAATAATATTCAATATTCAAAGATAGGTTCCCTTTCAAATGAATTACAATCACCTTTAAATAAGGTTCTTAAAATATACTAGTCAAAAGAAATAAATGGAAGTGTAGTCTTCTAGGTGCATAGAAGACTACAAAATGCATACTCCTAGAAGCCTAGAAAGCCACTACACATTATGAAAGTCAAAATAGCCTTTAATAAGCATAGAAAACACAAAAAGGGAAGCTTCCTTCGTTCAAATTAGACCAGCCCCTCATGTTTACATTAGAGCTTCTAGAAGTCCTAATTTGGGCTGCTAGACTTGTTCTTTCTATGGGGCAGATCTTGGGCTTCAATCCACATCCTCTCGGGCTTCAATTTTGGTCTCCTCGGCTTGAACACTTGAGTCGTCACCATGGTAATTTGGATTGCATCAGCATGAATTCCCTCTTTATTACGAATGTCCTATCTTCAAGAAGGCTACGAGCCGTTATGCACGAATAGCCATACGAGATAAGAGATATGCTACGATTACGATAATGATAATGATGAGCTTAAACCCAGAGATGCTATAGCCTATGATGTAATGTTTCAACTAAGCTAAGGAAGTCATATGAAATCTATTGATGTCAATCACTACATACGCTCACCTTATGGTTGTTCCTCCAAGGCGAGGTAGAATAGTTACGAATGCTCATAATGACATTGGGGGTTTACGACCTTACGTCACCCCGACATAACTATGCTTGTTTCCAAGTTCTAATGTATGAATTGATGATATATGTATGACGATATTAACTTATGATGATACTACGATATGCTTATGTAATGAAGGATAGAGATAGCGATGATGATGTATAATGTACGATGATAAATGCATGCTATGTATAACGATATGATTTCACCGTGCCTAGATGGCCGGGCATGTCACCGCTAAGGCGGGCTGCATATGATTTCACCGTGCCTAGATGGCCGGGCATGTCACCGCTAAGGCGGGCTGCTATGATTCTATCGGGCCAGAGGGCCGGGCATGACACCACTAGTGGGCCGCTTATGATAGTTACCCGGACGCGGGTTAACGACATGATGATGTATGATTGATATGACGACGCATGTATGGCATGAGGATGTATATGTGACATGATAAGGCATACGCTAGGATAATGTACATGATGTGTTTATGTATGATGAATGTATATGAAATGAATCTATAATTACAAGAGTACACAGGTTGTATCCTCCACTCATGACTTATGATACTCTCATTATGCTTATTTCATTTCTGCCTTACATACTCAGTACAATGTTCGCACTGACGTCCTTTTCTTTGGACGCTGTGTTCATGCCTACAGGTAGGCAAGGAGACGGTGCTGATCTATAGGGGCTAGTAGCTGACGCGTGAGCACTCCATTGTCCGGAGGTGCTATTGGTTATTCTTTTGGCACATACATGTATATATATCCATGATTGGGCATGGCGGGGTCCTGTCCCGTCCATATGTCTAGTACTCTAGTAGAGGCTCGTAGATACGCAAGTGTGGGTAGTATGGCCCCATGGTCTCCATGTATATGTATGTGTATATGTGTACATATTATTTTGATAGCCGAAGGGCTTATGTTATAAAAGTGATTACATTTCCTATGATGATATATTTTTATGAGATTGAGCAAGTACTATGAATGAGAGCATGTAGATAATGGAATGAGTGGTGTTCGGTGGTTAGCCCCGGATGCCCGTCGCGGCCCGTAGTTCGGGTCATGACATACTCGCCATCTTGCGAATACTCTCTTTTTCTTGTTCTTTATTTCCCTATTAGTGGGCAACTCCCTTGTTTACTCCTTCGATGCTGCCTCGACCTATCCCTTTTTATACTCGTTGATCTTTTATACGCACTATATTATCTCTTTGTAATTCATTGGTTAGGCTCTCTGATCCCTTATAACTTCATCGTAATTCCACTTACACCGACTCCCCACAGTACTTTATTACTAATAAGTCCCTACTCTTAATAGTTATGTTTCTCAAGCTATCCATCTCAATTCTTTTCCAAGATCAGCTATAACAATATGCTCAACACAATCTCTTAAGTACGTACATGCGTAACGCTTCCTCACCATCCTTATTATTCCTCGTAGCAGGGTTATGCTTATAATAAGCTAATAATCTTAGTTCAACTAATTCATAACCCAGAACATCTTCGAGCTCTTATCAAAACTCTTCCTTTAATTTCTTTTCTTCAAATCCTACAGTATAAATTTATAATTATAAAGCTAAGGCAAATTCTCACTTTACCACAACAACTTCCTCCCAACATCAGTATACTTATCTTTGACTCCCTTATACTAGTGATTGCTTAGCTAGTTGTTATTCTTCGTTGGCTTTCCATTGTTGCCTCTATACCATTTTGTTGGACATAACCTTACGTTAATGGTTCATATAGTTCCATAATATACACTCTCATATTCGGTAAGATTAGCGACTCGTGAGATACTTTTCAATCTCCGGCAATGCTGTTATTTTTCTATTATAAAACATCACTCCCCCTCTCTTGGAGATCGCCAAGCCGCCTATCATTATTCCTTTTGTTGGATTTTTACTCCTTCCGACACTAAGATTCATTTTGTTGTAACCTAAAGTGTCCTTTATATTCATCATCCTTTTCACCATCCTCTCGGTAACTAACTTGGAGACCGTTCTTACTTTCCTTATCGCTCTTTAGGACATGTTACCGCATATCTAAGTGCGGTACAATTTCCCCGGTATGAGGGATTCGAACCACGGTCTAGAAACATCATATCTCACATCATTTTCTTTGACTCATTAATTCCCCTTATTTTCCTGTCATATTTTCTTTCTCACACCTGCCCTATAATATACTTATTTTCAATCCGTTTCTGTTTTCTCCTGATACATTCTCGAACTTTTGGCTTTTTTCAAGCTAACACATTTCTTTCTTTGAAATTTTGGGAAGGTCATAATTCATTTCAGGACTAAATCTGCTCTTTCCCCCTTTTTAAGGATGTTCTTATACACCAGTAACCTTTGAATATTAAGCATTTTTGATAATTACCCGACTGACCTTAACGATCCTTCTACCTCTCGGTTCCTTATAATGCCGGAGTTCCTTTCATCACATGGTTTGACTTATTTCCCTTTCTGCTAGTTGAAGCCTTGTATCAGATCAAGATGTTCATACATATCAGATCCACTGCGGGTGCCTCCTTTATCGTCTTTTCACTTCTATCTTTCATGACTAATAATTCCCTGCGCTGATGAATCAATAGGGACGACGGAATTCATTAAGCCCTCTGTAGAATGTCCGATTATACCTCGCTCCTTTAATCCCTACCCATTTTTCCATGATTATCTTCTTAATACCCTCTAGATTCTTCTTGCTCTGGGTTCCCACTTCTAGTTTACGTCTATATTATACCATTAAAGGCTAATATTCCATGCTATCCATTCCCACATGTCATCCTTTCATTCGCTTAGCTCATTTGTCCCGTAATTCTCCTTAACTACTTGTTTGCATTACAACTATGCATTATAATTCTTCCAGCGTTCTACCGCTTCTTGTTCTTATCATGAAATCCTTACAAAGTACACCCTTTTTTTTTTCTTTTTTCTTTCGTTGAGTCTTCATCTTCCATTCTGACACTACAGCTGGTTCATATTTATGCATATCCCCCGTGTATCGTTCTATTTTCTTTATAATCGAATCTTTGTATTACTTATCAAGGTTCTTATCCCATGTTACTGATGTTTTTGCCTCTTGGCCAGACTTGTTTACTTATTATCCTTTCTCTTGCCCTTGGTGATTGTTCGATTTTCTTTAATCAATCCATTAGTGTACTTTTCTTACTTTCATCCTCAGGACCTTCCTTGAGTCTCTTTGCTCTGAAGTACTCTTCTCCACTTGCTATTTTTATGGTATTGTCCCTGAAATTCATAAAATATCCTTTCCGAATGCAAATCCGTTCTATTGCTAAATCATCGTTTAGGAAGGCTTTCCCGTTTCCGAGGTAATCGTGTCAGTATGGTTGCACATTTACCTCTTCTACTGCCCCTCAAGAGCCAGAAATCCCTTGGCATTTTTTGCAAAACCTGCTTATTTTCTCCCAGTTCACATCCTTATTCGTTGTTATTGCCCTTCAGTCCCATTTATCAGAATTTGGTTCCGAACCCTTTACATTCGTCTTCCGTTCCATACTACATACTCCATTCTTTCCATATACTTACTTTCGAGATTCATCCGAATGATTTTTTGCCGTTGTACTTACCTTTAAGATTCCCATCTTGAGGCTTGAGTTACCCCTTTTTAGCAACATACCTCCGTTGCTTATACCTCTCCTTTTCTCAGGGCATCCTAATCTTCTTACTCTTGTATACTCACTTTCTCCCTTTTCCCTGATGTAATCACATCAGGGTTATCCAACTTTTTAATTTTAGAGGGACTAATGTCGCCTCGCCCTATAACACTTACCACTTGAACTTTAATACCTTGTTCAATTAGCACCTTTAACACATCGCAACGTCGATTATCGGGGCACGCAAATTGATTGACCACACATAGAATATCGTATATACCTCTCCTAACACCTTATTTACAAAATATTCCCAATACTATTTTAAACTCGTCCTAGTTCTGTAGCTGTAATACGTCTTCTCTCTCTTTGCAAGCCGATCCGCCTTGTCTCTCACAATCATCTGGGGTTTCCAACCGTGAGTTTCACTCGCTTCTAATTTCCCTCAAGCTATTCTAGTCCCTCATCCTTCTCTTATGTCCAAATTTGTGGGACTCTTAGTACACTTTCCAGGGGGTCACCCATCCTAGTATTGCTCTCACCCTAGCACGCTTCACTTTGGAGTCCTGATGGGATCCGGTGCATTAGTGCTGGTACGATCGTATCCACTCTGCTACGTGACCTTCTCTAAAATAAACGTTGCGAGCTTGGAAGAATTTGAATGTAAGTATGTCGAGCTATGGCTAGGTAAAACAACTTTGGATTGCGAGGAACGAAGCATTATTAAGTATATTGTTTAAGTAAAGGATAAATCATGATCTTGTAAGTCGTAATCGGGAAGAAAAACCTTGGAACCAAAGGACATGACAATTATCAAGTATGATTAATGATAAATATCATGTATGGAGAGTTTCGGGAGATTCCGAGATCAAGCAAATCGAAGAAAATAAGTTTGACGAAAATTTGAAAAAAGTTGGCAAGATTTGGGCAGATTTTTAGTCAACTTTGGAGGGGTATATCTCCTAGTATATTAGGAGTTTTAAGGTGTTTAAAAAGCCTAAAATGAAGTTCTTCGAGTCTAGTTTTCAATGCAACAAATCGCTCATCGATTTGAAATCGGAGTAGAGAATTATGGACGTTACGCGTTAGGCTGACAGAGCAGAAACGCGTGCTACGATGCTACATTAACCGACTTGCTACAGTGATCCCCGACCCGAATTTAGAACCTTATAAAACGGTCAAGACCGCATTTTTTTCACTAAAAAAATCAGAAAAAAGGCTCAGCACACACAAAGGGCAATTATGTCATAAAAAGTTGAGGGCTTGAAGTGATTTTGGTTAATCGAGGCTCGGGTAGTGTATAGTCGTGATTCTAGTGTTGTTTTGCAGAGGATTTTAGCTTGGATTCATGGTGGACGTTAAAGATATTGTTGTTTGAGAGAGAATAAGGTATGAATCTCTCCTTATTAATATTACTTTTGGTTTATTCACGAAGATAAAGTCGTTAAATAATCGTATAGCGGGTTGGTTAGTTGTGGAAATTGGAAAACGTCATAAGGGATATTTTATGGTGCATATTGGTGTCGGAAATGATGTTATTGTCGTCGTCGTTGTTGTTGTTGTTATTTTAGTTGGTTGCTGAATCATAATTTCGGGCTAGGCATATAAACAGGAGAGATGCTGCCGAATTTCGGCAACTCTAGTAAGATTTATTTGAAGGATTAAGACGAGCATATAAAGGTGAGTCTAACAATAGTATAAATTTTCTTGAATATAGATTTACGAGCCTGGGAGGACAAGCGTTGAGTAGTTAAAGTTAAGGCGACCAAAAAGGTATATCAAGGCTAATCCCTTTCTTTCAAAGGCATGATTCCTTGTTATGATCCCATAAATGTTTCCATACCAACCTTGTTTCCAAAAGCTAGAAGTTCATGACTCTTAAAGCTTCTTATGATGTTAAAGATGAGAATGTTTCTGTGATGATTACGATGATGATGATTTTATGTTTAAATGTCTCAAGTTATAATTTCAATGATAATATGAGAATGTTGAGTTATTTCATGATTTCTCAATCTTATTCATTATTGTTGGTCTCATCTCACGTTATTCGTCCCTTCGAGGTGAGATAGAGCGATGATGAATAACCCATAATATAAATCGGAGGTTACCGACCCTACATCACTCCGATAGAGTAGTTACCTTTAATTGGGCTCTCGTGCATGTTATATATATTTTACCGGGCCTTAATAGCCGGAAAAGATGCTATATATATTACCCCGCCTTAACAGCCAGACAAGATATTACATATGTATGTATGGAAAAGTCTTTTTTTTTTTAAAAAAGCTAAGCATGCACGACATCCACCTTAAAAAGGCATTCGGAGGCACAAGTTGATCTCTTTTATATTACTTTATCTTCATACTTTCATTATGTTATTTTCGATGTTCGGTATCTCTTACTATGTTGCTACTTATGCCTTATATACTCAGTACACTGTTCGTACTGACGTCCTTTCTTGTGGACGCAGCGTTCATGCCCGCAGGTTCAGGTAGGCATTCGGATGAGCCAGACCAGTAGGATCTCCTAGCCGCAGTCAGTGCGCTCCACTTGATCCGGAGGCCGACTTTTGGTATGCTATTAATGAGGTGTACGGATGTGCATATGACGGGGGCCTTGTCTGTCTTTCTACGATACCGTATTCCATAGAGGTACGTAGACTTGATTGTGTATAGTGGGGATGTCATGCGGCTTTGGTTGTTTACCACTTTTGGGGTACAGTGTAAATATTGACTGAGTCAGTTTGCGTCGCCATCTTCGTTTGTATGTTTATATATATGTATATTCACATGCATGATTTATGAGATTCCGAGGTAAAGTTGTTACGCCTTAGAAAATTTTTCGTACGTGTACAGTGAGTAGGCGAGAGAAGGTCATAACGTATGCAATGTTGATCGAGCAAGAAAGGATGTAGGTGGCCCTAATTACGAGTTTCAAGGAAATGCGAGGTGAGGAAAGAAAGTTATTAAGGGAAAGCGAGTCGCATGGTGTATATCGGGCAAGAATTTTGAGCAACGAGTTAACGAGGGCGTAAGGATGACTTAGAGAAGTGGGAAGATGTCCCTAAGATTGGTATTGAAGTGTCAAACAAGTGCCAAGAAGGTTCCATAAGGATCGGAGATCAAACGAGTCGACGAGAATGAAAACGGAATCACTGAGCATTATACGGTCCAATCTACGGACCGTATAAATGATACTAGCCGTATAATTGGCCGTATAGTTGGCCAAAGGAGGGACCGCCACCGGACCAAATGTACGCCAAAGACACATACGGTCCGTATAAATAGTACGGACCGTATGTTGGTCCGTATAATGGAGGTCGGCCAGATTTTGTGGTTTTAAAATAATGATCCCATTTCATTTTTATTACTTCTCCTTCTCTCTACACGACTCCATCTCTTTCTAGAACCTTTTCAAAACTCTTCCAACACAAGAAAACCAAGGAATCAAGGATCAACAACATCAAATTCATGAACCCAAGTGGATGAAACCCATCTGAAGTCATCTCTCTCAAGAAATCCCCAAAGGATAGAAGCTAGGGTTTTGTTGTTGGAGGGTATTCTTACTCAAGGCTTGTTTCACCATCATCTAAGGTATGTTTCATGACTTTTATATGTTGTTTAGGGTGTTGGAAAGCTAAGATGCTTAGATTGTACAAACATGGAAAATGGGTTCTTAAGAAGATGAATAGTGTCACTATTGAATAGTGGTTAGATGGAAATCATGAGTGTTGGTATGATGTGATTATGAATATGTTATAAATGATGTGTAGACCATGAAATGAGTGCGAAGTACGCAAAATTATGATGATGGGCCAAAAGCCATAAATGTGAGTAATTGGAGGAAATTGGTGGATTTTGCTAAATGTATAAGAACGATGAATGTTGGGTTCTATATTGTAATTATTGTTGTGAATGTTGGGAGCTGAAACAGAGTAAGGGAAACGTAGTAGAAACAAAGGAGATGCTGCCTAATTTTCCTTAGAAATAGAGGTCCGTTCTTATAAATTCTTAACTAACGACGACATGAATTCTCTTGAAGGTATGTGTAAGCGCATTAAAGGAATGATACGAATCGATTTGGGGAAAACACCAAATCAATCACAAAAACGCGGAATTAAAGATAACGAGAAATTGGGGATGAGAATTGAAGAAAGGGGATGAGAAATAGAGGATAAAAGCAAGACCCAATTGATAGCAACCAAGGAAGCTTAATTTTCGTTGAAGACTAAAAAATATCAAGATACTTTAATGGGCTTCATTTGGTAATGACGTGTCTTGTAATGGAGGAATAGCTCCAGCCCAAAGGAGATCTTTTGGGAAAGTCTTAATACTAATTGGAGGTCCAAATTGAAGACCAAGATGAGTTAGGTTATGGCCCAAAACATGCCCAAAGAAGGAACAAGTTCAGCAGCCCATACTTGTGTTTCTAGAAGATCATTTAATGCTATGTTGACTACATTTAATGTTTTTATTGAACAAAGTGTTGGTGGTCTTCTATGCACATTGGAACAAATGTTTGGTGGTCTTCTATGCACATTGGAACAAATGTTGGTGGTCTTCTATGCACTTTGGAACAAAGAATTGGTGGTCTTCTATGCAGCTTGGAAATTGCACCTTAATTAATTTAGTTTGACCAACTTTGAAGTCTAGAATGTTCTTTATTTTCTTTAGGGTGGCAGCCACCATTTCTCCTATATAAAGGGGTGTTTTCTTTTTCATTGTAACTAAGTTTGAATATTAATAATATTAGCCTTGTGCTTGTGGAGACCTTTGAGGTTCTCGTTTGGGTTATGCCCTTTTTGTTCTGCTTTGAACCGCAACTCGGATTCTTCGATGGTAAGATTCCTTGTTTGAGTTCCCTCCCTCCATTTCTTCTTCTTCTTAATTGATTCAACTCCTTCTTTCACTATTAAACAACGTTTTAAGTATCAAATACTTGAACTTGTGTTCTTCTTTCTCAAGAATCAAACCTTCCCCCTTTCTAATTTTCAATTCTAAAGTCTTCCGCTAACCGTGTTGTTATCAAGTGTTATCAAGTGGTATCAGAGCTTTGGATGGTTGAGTATTCCTATACTCATCCGATTTATTGATTTGAATTCTAAATACCAAAAAAAAAAGAATCTGAAAAAAAAAAAAAACTGTAGCACGTGAACAGTAGCAAAAAAGTTTTAAAAACTGCTCAAGTGAACAGTGCCGTGAACAGTATTCTCTAAGTTTTCTTTACTTATTCTTGATTTCTTCAATCATTTATCTTGTGATTTGGTGACTTTAAATTATTGGGAAATCCATTGTGGTTGTTATCTCTTGAAAATCCCATTAGTTTTAAAGATTCTTTGACTTTTGTTCATCAAGGAACTCAAAAGTCACATTGAGGAATGCAAAGGTCATTACAACACATTTGTATCCAAACTCATTGATATGTTCTAAATCTTTTCTTGAAAGTGTTTATTTTTTGCATTTTGTTTTCTTTATGTTCTCTTACTAGATACTTGAAGTATTTGTCCATACTTAGAGTTGTCTAGTAATTTTGTGTCGATTTCTTTGTTTCGTGCTAATTTGTTCCGTGTTTTTTTCTCTCTCTATTTTCATTGTGTATTTCTTGTTTCCTGTCTGTTTAAGTTTTTGTTGTCCTTTTCTTTGTTTGACATAAACTCCATTCTTGAACCAAGCTTTGGAACTTACTTTGAAGTGTTTGAGTTGTTGGTTTATTGAAGAACTTTGAGGCGCAACCCTTGAGTGGTAAAAGGCAAGAGTGGTGAGATTATTTGAGGGTAAAAGCCTAATAGTGTGAAATACGAGTGTTGAGAGCCACAAACTTGAGTGATAAACATAAGGGTGTGATTCTTTTGGTGAGGTCCTTTTGCTTCTAACAATTTTTTTGTTTGTAATTAAGCAATTTGCAGGTCTTTGGGAGGTTTTGGCTACATCCATGGATACCAAAAGAAAGGAAGAAGATAAAATATTAAAAGAAAGAGATGAAAATGACTTTTACTGGTTACGAAAACTCTATGAAGCAATGAAGAAAGCAAATGATGAGTGGGATGAAAGAAAGAAGAAACAACATAATTCCAAAAAAATATCTTCAAACTATCCTTCATCTAATGGGGGGAGTTGAAGCGCAGGGCGTATGAAAAAGAAGGACCAAAGGGACACATCAAGTGCTTGTAGAAAACCAAAAATCGTAGTTGATGTTAGAAGTCCTCCAAAAGATAGTGAGGAATTCTTGGCAAGTATGTGGGTGCTTATGATACTTCAAATAACATATTCTTCCAAGGAAAGCAAGGGAGTGTTTCTTCATCAGTTGGATCCTTTTTCAATTCAAACAAAAGTGAGGATGAGCGACAAAAGAAAGAGAGAAGTAAGGGTGGGAAACTTGACAACTCAAGAGAGGAAAAAGGAGAGGAAGTGATGAGTGAAGAGAGTGAGTTGTCAAGAACTGAAAACGAGTGGACAGAATCGAGTGAAGTGCGTTTGGGAGGTAAAATAGAGGGTGAACAAGTGCACTTGAGAGATGAGAAAAAAGAAGAGATTAAAAGAATTGAGTGCATAAGCGTGAAAGATTCTTGTTCAAGTTCTAACCAATTAATTCATTCTTTTTCTAGTGTTTGTGCTCCAAATGTGCAGGTTATTGAAGAAGAACCCATTGAAGTGTTGGAACAACAATTGAAGGAAGAATCTAGCTTCAAATGGGATTTGAAAGGAGCAAAGGCTGATGATTCATGGAAACAATTCCAAGTAGAAGACAAAGTTGAGCTTGATGATCTCATGTGGTATGACCTTATCGATGATCTATTTGTAGATACAAGCAAAACTGAACTTGTAACACAATTTGTTGAATCAAGAGTTTTAAGTGAAGATATAACTCAAATTGAGAGTGAACCTAACTTTTTTTGTTGTTCTTCTCACGTGAGCAGTCTGCCACAATGTGGTGAAAGTGGGGGACGAGATAAGTTGAGTGAACAAATACAAGAAAATTTGAGAAAGGATGAATCTTGTTCATATGCTAATCAACTAACTCTTTCTTGTTTTAGTATTACATCTCCTTTCATGCAGAAAATTGAGGATGAACTTTGTGTAAAGGATGATGACACCTCATTGAAGAAGAAAATCTCATTGGTCAAGGTTTTAAAGTGTATGATAACCCATTGTGGGATGAAGAGTTTGCAGTATATTTTTGTCCACTTTGGGATTCCAATGAAAAAAGCAATGGTGATGAAGTTCTCAATGAAGATATTGATACCATAGATCCTGAGGAAGTTGAGCTAAATGCAGAATATAATGGCTCAAGTGTGGAAAAGGATAAGTGCTCACATGTTGCTAACTGCACAATATCTTTATCTTGTTTTGTAGATCTTTTATTGCAGCCTCATTCCAAGTCAATTCTTGAGGAAATTACTTTTGATCCATATCTTGATCATGGTGTATCCAATGGTGAGGTTAAGTTATTTAGCAAGAGCAAATATGGTATGTTTTCTTGGTATTCATATGCTTTTGATCTAGGTAAAGACCCTCTACTGTTTAAAGAGCTTATGAATTGTGTTCTTAGTGGTTGTGTTGGTGATCACATTTTTCTGTTAGATGATGTTATGCTTGGAGATTTAAAAGGAGTATTTGTGCATAAAAAAACCAAGTGGGTTAGATGGTTGCATGGTCACTACCTTGTGTTGTTTTTACCAAATGCTTGTTTTGTTTCCTTTGTTTGCTCCCTACTTATTGTGATTATCATGTTGGTTGCAGGTCAATGTCAAGATTCGAGGACGAATCTGTTACACCCCGTACTTCGTACGTTGGAATATTCTAAGTTGGTTGCGACGAGTTATGGACAAGACTTTTAATTTCCGGTTTTGTTGATTTTGTTTCAATGCATAAGTTGCATATTCATCTTTTGTGGGTATGAAGCGTTAAGGATGATTGGAATAAGGAAAAAAATTTGGAGAATGAAAGTTGGAAAAATTTGGGACCTAAAAGTGAATTATGGAAAGTTGGCCATTATATGAAATTCCATTAGTGGCCGGCCATGTGAGGATGTGGAGCCCTAGGCCACATGGAGGAATTATATATGTGTGTATTAGAAGACAAAGCTAGGCATCTTCATCATTTAGTTCATCTCCTAGAAAAATCAAGAAACATGGAGAAAAAAAGAAGCAAGGCATTCGGCCATAGCTTGCAAAAACAAGATCAGGAATTGGCCATCAAAAAAATTATTTCTTCAAGCAAACTTACTAATTGGAGGGTGCTTAGTAACGTGGAGTCGTTGTTTCAAGCGTTGGACTACTCGTTTTCATCCTTGGCCAACTTTAGACAAGTTGAGAAGTTGTGAAGAAAGGTAAGTTCTAATCTTGTTTTATGAGTTGTGGAAGGTTCATGTGTATTGTAGTATGTTAATATGGATGAAATTCATGAGATATGGCATGTTGAAGTTGAGTTGTGAAAGTCAAGGTTAGCCGTGTGTTGTGTATGTGTTGTGTGGTGATAGTGATTTAATTGTATTCAACATGATTGTGTGTTGTTGTAGTGTGTAGAATTGAATGGAGGTCATGGAAAAAAAGGTGTGTTGGGTGTGGCCGTATGGGCTGTTTTGGCGACAGTACGGATTGATTTTACTTAGTGTTTCGTCAAGGTTGTGGTTATGGATTATGTGATGTAAAAATGCATGGAAACCATGAAGGTGGTATGATGATGTCTTGGCCGAGAATGGGCTATTTTGTGCTAAAGGAATGAATTAATATTGTGTGGTATTTTAGTTGTTTATTGTTATGAATTCTATGATGTAATGAGAGTTTGAATGTGCCAAGTCGTGGTGTTGTAATTGTTGGTGGGCTGATTTGGAACCTTAAGAAATTTTAATATAGTTTCATGGAATTTGTAGAGATAATGTTGGCAATGTGTGAATTGTTATAGTTGATGTGGAATTTGAAAGGGAATGCGTTGTTGATATTTCCTTGGACTTGAAAAGAGTTTGGTTGTCTTATGTTTTGGTTAAGTTGTTTCGAATAATTTTGTGGATTGTGGGAAATGTTATTGACTTGTGTTTGAAAGGTTTGAATTGTTATTTGAATATGCGATCGTTGGATATTAGTTTGGAAATATGTAGTTGAGTTGAATATAATCGGAATGTTGTCGAAGTAGGTGGAAAATGACTTGTTAGTGTTAGAATGCTTTAAGGATTTGGGGTGGTTGGAAT
>NC_081345.1:530940-539819 GCF_029784015.1 Lycium ferocissimum
TATGTATACAAGTACATATATATAAGTTATGCATGTGAACCCGGGTCGGGGGGAAGGGATACTCCGGGGGAATGGGAAGGGAAATATGTTTCACGCCACGATCGGTAACATCATCCCGGACGCGGGTGCCCGACGCGGGATATATGGGTGAGCCGGTGTATATCGGCGCTATGTGGGTGAGCCGACACGTTCGGCGCTATGATATGACCTACCATGTCATGACCAGACATGCTACGATAAGATACGCTACGGTAAGTAATACTATGACATGATATGCTATGATGCCACGACAAGATATGATATGACAAGCTATGCTATCTTTTTTATGATTAGCTATGATATGCTATGCTATGGTAAGACATGCTATGATATGCTACACTATGACATGCTATACTATGATACGAGGTATTATGTTACGATGTACTATTGTTTAACACGCTATGACACGATACACTATGACGCGATATACTATGACAAAACAAGATAAGATATGCAACGATATGATACGAGTTGATAACACATAATAAAAGTATAAGTTCTATCTTTTCCATACCTTATGGCTCCATGACATCATTAATTCTACATTATGTTATTGCTAGTGTTATCTTCCATGCCTTACATACTCGTACATTTATTTGTACGACGTCCTTCTCGGTGGACGCTGCGTTTCATGCCGCGTTGTGCCGGCCAGGACAGTGGACTTGATCCTTAGGAGCTACGCCGGCACCCCCTCTGGCCGCTCCGCTTGTTCCGAGCCTCACTTCCTCGGTACTATTTTGTGTATGTGTATTCACGGGCACGGCAGTGCTCGGCCCGTCCATATATATATGTACTATGTCTAGAGGCTCGTAGGCGGTGTACATTTAAACGTTTGTATTTTGGGGTTGGTTGCTTCATCGTATAATGTATTGTCAAAGTTGGTTAGTCTATGTATATTGTTGTGTTACCTATGTATATGTCGAAAAAGAAAAAAAATGGAGCAGATCACATGACCCACTTAGTAATAAAGGTAATAAGATCGGCGTGGGTGTCAGTACAGTATCGGGCACTCGTCACGGCCACAGTTGGGTCGTGGACAGGCTCGCGTACGAGAGAGAATTGTAAGTGGAGTAAGAATTTCCATAGCCGCGCTTGAGTTGTCTTGTAAGATTTGAGGACAAAGGCTAAAGGAATAGTTGCGGCAAGAGCCCAAGGATTTAGTTTGAACTCAATTATGTAGCCGCCATAAATGTAGTCCGTATTATGAAGGATAGCGAAGGGTGCGGGACTATTTCGTATATACATAACCATTATAGTCACTAGCGACAATGTCATTGTGAGTGAGCATTCGAATGTAAAGATGAATGGTGACAAAAATGTAAGGACTAATGACGCCGACCATCGAACGCGAGTAAGTCTTAGCATGGCATTTCACCCCGCCGATCGACGCGCGGACCGAGCGTGCTATTCGACGTTAAGGGATATGTTACGGGCTGCGTTATTGATTTCGCAGGTAGCTAGAATAATCATCGCCACTTATGGGAGTTGCCGGTAATCGAGCTACTATTCTCGCACCGTATAGCCGTATGAGGCTCGGTATGGCAGAATGTGCAGAACACCGATTGGCTGGTCCAATATTGGTAAAACTAAATTAATTGGGGCCAGATATGACTCAGCAAGTAGCTGGCAAAGTGAAACTCATTCGGGAGCGGTTATTAGCAGCTCGGAGGCAATAGAAGTCATATACAGATACTCGACGTCGACACCTAGGGTTCCAGGTCGACGATTGGGTATCTTTGGAAGTGTCACCCTTGAAGGGTGTTAGGAGATTCGGCAAAAAAAAGGGGGAAGCTCAGTCCGAGGCATATTGAATCTTATCGACCGTCCGTAAAGTAGGCAAGACTACCTATAAATTAGACCTACCGTCTGGGTTGGAGCAAAGGCATCCGGTCTACCGCGTGTTAATGCTTCACGAATGCATTGGTGATTCTCCCAAAGTACGTCCTATAGATGATATCCAAAGCGATGAGAGGAATTAGCCTACGAGGAACAACCTATAACTATACTGAGTCGTCAGGTGAGAAGATTACGTACTACAGGCGTAACTGTCGTTGAGGTATTGTGGCGGAGCAATGGCAGAGAAGAGATGCAGAATGCGTATCCCTACCTGTCTCCTGTGCCTACAAGCGATCTAATTCCCTAATTGGTTACGTTGATTGATAAAGGAGCTATGTGTGACAGCGATAAAAAGAGGACCCTCCCCCCGAAGCATTTATAAGACCCTATAAGATTAGTTTAACATTCGAGGACGAATGTTTTAAAGGGGGGGAGGATGTTATATCCCGTATTTTGTACGTCGGGACGTTCCGAGCTATTGGCGGAAAGTTAAGGACAAGACTACTCCGGGATGCGAGGTCGAGATTTTTGACCTTCGATTTTATTTTAAGGCATAAATTGCTTATGATTTTATTGGTATGGAATATTAAAGAAAATTTGGGGTCAAAAGTGAAGTTCGGAAGTCTAGTTCCCAACGCAACAAACCGCTCCTCAATCGGACATCGAGGTAAGGAGATATGGACGTTACAAGTCGGGCCGGCGAGACGGAAAATGGCGCCGCGCGAACGCGCGGAGAGTGGGCGCGAACGCGCCACTAAAGGCGCGAACGCGCTGAACAAAATTAAAGGACTCAGGTTCAAGATGAAGGTTATATTATAAGAATGTGATAATAACATATATATGACATTTCGAGACCATATGGGATGAATTGGTTCATATGGCACTTAATGAGAAACCCTCGTTGCTGCACGCTAAGTGGGGCCCACATGTTGGAGTTTTATAAAGGACATATGAAGAGATATATGAGTAGTACATGAAAGGTTGAGCAAGTCCTAAGAAGGACTCATAAGCCAAATATGGGCATAAGCCTTCCAAAAGGGCTATTTAAGGAAACATTTTCAGATGATCTGAATTGGAGGGGCAAAAACGGTATTATAAGTTTGGAATTTGGAAAACCACAAAGAATGAAAGTTGTAGATAATTGAAATATATTTCCAACCATAGGTCGTGGGTCCTCACACGATATCGGGATCAAGAGTTATGACCTTTTTACTGAACGAAGGTACAGTCAGAAAAATTAAGTCAGCGCGAACGCGCGCTGTGCGGGGCGCGAACGCGCTGAAGGAAATATAGGTCGGTCCAGGCAGAACCTGGACCGTTCTATAAAAGGGAGAGGCCCAATATTTTCGTCCCAAACCACCCCAAACACTCCCAAAAACTCCAAAAAAATTCCCCAACCTTCCACCACCAACTTTTAGCCCAAAACCAGGTATAATTCCCAAATTCCGGTCCAGACGGCAAGATAGTTGCAACTACAAAATTGTGTATTAATACGTTGTGGCTTAAGTGTAAGGTGAAGGAGTGAAGATATAGCCTTATTATCGCGGGAAAGGTAGAATTTCTTTCTATTTGTGTTAATATTGATTTATTTACGAAGAAGGAGTTGTAAAATTGTTACAAAATGGTTCTGTGATGGAATTATGGGACAAACACCATATGGGGTGTTTATGAAGTATTTTAAAGTTGGAAATATTATGTTTAATATTGGTATTGTTGTGATTGCTGTTGGTTGTTGAATTGAGAATTCGGGCTAGGCATATAAACGGGGAGATCGCCCCGATTTTCGGTAGAATACGAGAATATATAATTTGAAACTGGTACAAGTGTGTGATGAAGAGGCTAACATTAAGTGTAAATCCTCTTAAATGTAGACTTACGAGCTTGGACGCACAAGCGTAGCCAATAGGAGATTGAACAGGTATGTAAAGCTAACCCTTCTTTCTTTTGACATGTCTTAGTGGTAAGTAGGCTGTGATACGAGCCTCGGGGTAACTCCATTCACAAGATCCGAGCTTGTATGCGGTTCTTATTCATTTCTTAATGTTGGCTCTCTTAACGTAGTCGAACCATGATTTTTATGTTTTTATATGATTTGATTTCAAATGTTTCATAAAGACTTTTATTCCTAAAGGGTTCCGTAACTACGAACGATCGTAACTTTCATAGATGAGCTCGGATCGCCTTGAAACGTTCGTAGGAGATTCTATAATGAATAAGGTCTCCAACTTTTATAGATGGACTCGGATTGGGTTGATACTCATCCGTGGGCCCCGAGGCTTTCCTTTGTGTAATGCTAACGACTTTTAAAGGGATCTAGTGTGACTACCGTCTTAACCCTGAGCGTCGACTACTTACTTCCCTATCGAGTTTGTAATGATGATTATGCCCTAATTCCCGTAAGTTATTTCATATGGTTTGATACGTATCTATGAGTCCTAAAGTCCTATTTGACATACCCTCGAACGACATTCGGAAGAAACTTGATTTGACTATCGTCTTGATTTTTAAATGATGATTCATATTAAATGTTCTATCGAGTCTTTGAAAGTATTTTAAACTGCATATGGTTGCTCACGACTCTGCTCGTGCATATGGTTGTTACATCCTTCACCGAGTCCCGGGCCGGTTATGTATCGTGCGCACTATGTTATTTTCCGGTGTGATGCTTGTGTTACGGTTCACCGAGCTCCTCGCTAGAGGGCCGGGTTCCATTTATATTGGTGTTATCCGTGTTATGGCGTTACGGTAGGCTATGATGTGTTATGGGGATATGTCGGGTACGGAGATATGAACCTTTCCGGTGTGATCTTTGTGTTGTGGCGCCAACGACGGGCGGGCGATCACGGTTAAAAGCCCATGCATGATTTGTATTTTTATGAGTAAGCATTTTGATATTTTGAATATTGCATTTACTTTCCGTACTCCCGTTTTTGATTATGATCCGGTTTACTATATTTCATGCTTTGCATACTCGTACATATTCCGTCGACCCCTTTACTTCGGGGGTCGCGTTTCATGCCGCGTGTACAGATAATTATTTGGATGATCCGCTGACTTAGATTCTGTTCACCGACTTGGAGCGCTCCCTTGTTGGAGCCTATACTTTGATCCGCCTTTTTGTTATTATATATATGTATATATTTGTTCACGGGTACGGCGGGGCCCCCGTCCCGTCATATGATTCGTCATTATTCTTAGAGGTACGTAGACATATATGTGTGGGTTATGGGTATCAGCTGTTCGGTCGTGTGTGTGATTTGTGATTTGGATGTCCCCCTATATTATGATAGCCTTATCGGCTTATATGTGATATTATACGCTAGGATTGCGATAGCGATATGCATATTTATACATTTGTGTGACTTCTGGGTGACGTTCCACTTTTTTAAATGTATGTTATTTGTATCTTCGGGCGTAAGCTATTCGTATGCTACTTCGATTAACGGGTGTGTACGGGTGTGACTCGGGCACTAGTCGCGGCCTACGGGGTTGGGTCGTGACATATATGATATTTTATGATGTTCATGTTGCGGCCTTGTCGGCCAGCTTATGTATACAGTCGTTCACAAAGAGTTTATGTTATCCTTGTATTGGGCCTTTCTGTGTACCGGTGCTCCTATATGTATATGCTAATGATTATGATTAGGATTATTGTATTAAGGTTATATTATATCACGTCAGGTAGTACTCAACTGTTAGGGTCGGTGCCCATCATGCCCCTCGTCGGGGTATGACAAAGTGGTATCAGAGCGGGTCAGTCCTAGGGATGTCTATGAGCCATGTCTAGTAGAGTGTTGTTTAGGGGTATGAAGCGCGCCATAATTCTAAACAGAAGGCTACTTGGCATTTAGGAAATACCTCTTTCTTCATGATCTAGATTGTGCGATAGAGCCAACAACGTAGGAAAGTTCATTCCCGATTCTATCTTCTCATTAGAATTGCGATTACGCCAATTAAAAGAAGGGTTTCAATCACAAAGGAATGTGGGGTTAGCTGCGAAAATGGATATCAGACTAACGCCCATTTTCCCATATGGGTTAGAGAGTAATAGAAGAGATGAGGAGGAATATAAGTTATGCGATTGAGTCAGACCCTTCAAAGATTATGACCTTCATCGTAAAGGATCCTTCTAAAGACCCTATAAAATAATGTCAGGGTAGCTGCGAGTATGACCCCACCACAAACTTTAGGTTTACACCCAAAGCCGATGAGAAAGATATGAGAAAAGCATTACAGAAGTTGGCACATCCGACCTTTTCTTCAGGTCCAGTGTTATGATGAGACCGCTATGGACGTTAGTACTACAAAATATCGGACGGTTTTCAATTTCGGAAATTTGTTAATCAAGGACAGCTAGTGTATGTATGGGAGTTGTACAGGAGGAATAAAATGGTCGACCAAGGGGAGGAGAGTAACTAAGGAAAATAGAAAGGTTCCACTTCGAGCATGCATCTGGTTAAGTTTCGCAAAAACAGGACCAATGTAGAATGATTATGAGGTAAAGTACTAACGGACGAAGCGAATTACAACCAAGTCAAATAAATATAAAGGAACAAGGGCACCTGAAGGGAAGTAGAGATAAAGCGCACCATAACATAAATGAACAAAAGTTATCTACGTAGACACAGAAATCCCACTTGCTTTACAGAAGAATGGGCTCGCGACCGATAATGAAGCGAGACGTTGAGTGTGAAAAGCTACAAGGGAATATTCATCCACAAAAGAAGAAAGAAACTAAGTCAGAGCTCACAACAGAATATGGATGTACAGGAACTATTATGTGTAAGGGATTCGCTCTAAGGAAGAGACAGACGGTTAGACACAAAGAGGGATGGTGATAGATGATGAAGAGAAGACTCTTGTAAATCATGCGCAATAAAATATTGTCATGAGTACGTATCATAGTACAAATGATTTCAAGCATGGTTAAGTACAATGCGAGGGCACGCATATACCTCACGACATGCCAGAGGGATGTCGGAGCTCCACGATACGAAGAATAGTTTCCATCAAGAAATAAAAGTTTAACAAATCGAAATTCGCCCGACAAGCTCTAAGTAAGATAGGACTGTCACGACAACCAGAGAGCCATGAAGGGCACCCAGAGCTAACACACCGAGCACCTCTAAACATGCGTCTCATAATCATTTTTGGAAGGACCATAAAGATAGCTCAAGGATATCATAATCTTTAAGGGTTCATATATCACAAAATAACGGCACAGCTCTACATAATCGTCAACAACTATGCCTATCTTCACCAGCCGACAAGCCTACCATAATATTACACAACAATATGAACTGATAAGGTTATGAAACGTCTAACTGTACATATATGTCTACAAGCCTCTACATAGAATACAAGTGACCATAAGGACTAATACCAATAGACTTCAGCTCCCAAAAAATTAGAGCGCTCCTGAGATTTTGCTGAGGAAGCTCCTATGGGTCAGATCCGTCTATCTGTCTACCTGCGGGCATGAACGCAACGTCCACAAGAAAGAACGTCAGTACGAACGATGTACTGAGTATGTAAGACATGAATAACAACATAATGAAAGTATGAGGATAACATAATATATCAAGCTGTGCCTCTGAATGCCTAACTCAACGTACTTATATTTCAAATTTGACAAGTGCTTCTTCGAAGATACGGGGTGTAACACTTTACTGTTCTTTCAAGGTCACCTTTCTCTTATTATTTGCTTTCCCCATTTCATCACCGTGATGGTATCTAGCGCAAATTTTATTCTCAAAATCTGCCCTAATTGTTAATATTCCTCTTTTTCTTCACTACATAACCACTCGGTCTTTAGACAAGCCTCCTTCAAACTACAACTTCATCTTATTAATGGAGAGCACATCTCAGATCAACTCACGACTTCAAACTCATTCATCTACCATGATATAACCAATTCCTTCAAATCATCATCGACATCCTCCATTAGCTATTCGGCCTTGTATTACCAACTCAATAATCTTGTGACAAGAGAGCTTTTGAAAAAGAATGTACCTTAGTACTACCTTTGTCTTATATTCATATCTCCTTATACTCGTACCTCCGTACAACATCTCTGCCAATACATTTTATATGATAAAAAGGCCTTTGTTGATATCTGGCTTAGTAACGTACATCATTCTCTTATCTCTTTTACCCCTTTGTACTCTTAAATCATTAGCATATTTATACTCAAGGGTCATATTTAAACATATACTTATCCCCTTCCACTTCTTACTTCGGGAAGAAGTTACAACTCCCATCTAATCATACTGACGTCTCATTAATGAAACACTTTGAAAGGTTTAGTCGACTCAAGTTTCGCGCCAATCCGACCAGCAATATAAGAAGTAACATATAACAATGTAGGACCCGGATCAATCAATGCATACATATCATAAGAAAATACTGACAATATACCTGTAACAGCATTGGGTAAAGACTTCAGATCCTGTCGCCTAGCTAGTGCATAGGCATGATGCTGAGGGCCACTCGGTCTGAACGCTCCTCCTCGACCTCTACCACGACCTACTGGTATCTGTGAGCTTTGCCCTGGAGAGCGTACAAATGACGAAAAACCCTTTATTGATCCTGTGGGTGGGATCCTACCTTTACCCTGTATCCATGGACAGTCACGCCTGATATGGCCTGGCCGAGCACAGGCATAACAAACATCTAACCCCAATCGGTACCTGGGGCTTCAGACTCAGCTTACCACATTGAGTACATCGTGGCATGTGTGCGGTCTCGTCGAATCGGGACCAATCCTAATCAGAACCGGAAACTCTGGAACTCTGAGCTGGCCTAGAATGAGTGGGTCTATCGAACCTGGGTCCAAGAAACTGTAGAGGCGCACTAGTTGTTGAACGAGCTGAGTGCCTAAATAACCCTACCTCGTGTCACTCTAACTCAGCAAACCTAAGTCCTAACCCTTTCCTTCCCACCCCTATTACCATGGCCGCACCGTCAATACGAATCGATTTGGGAAAAACACCAAATCAATCATA
>NC_081345.1:539919-556519 GCF_029784015.1 Lycium ferocissimum
AGGATTATGTCGGGGGCCGGCATGTCAGGGGGACGCTGTGATAGACGTATGTTGGACCGGCGTCCGGGAGACACATCATTTTACGTCGGGGCGCATGTCCGATGGGGCCGGGATAGACGTGTCGGACTGCACACCCGAAGGGGATTGTTATTATTATTATTACTATTATTATTATTATTAGTATTATTATTATTATTATTATTATTATTATTATCGTCTATTATCATTATGCCGGAAGCGCAATGCCCGGGCGGGCCATCATTACTATCACGCGCGAAGCGCCGTCCGAAGGGACTATTTTATTTAAATACTTAATTCATGTCGTAACCTAAACTTGCTTTCGTTGTATTTTCGATTTACGCTTCGTAATGCTTTACATACTCGGTACATATTCCGTACCGACCCTCCTTCTTCGGGGGGCGCGTTTCATGCCACGTGTGTACACCTGCATGAAGAGAAGACTTGCTAGAAGTTGTCCCGCGGGATTGGCGAGCTCCACCTCGGTTCGAGTGTTGCCGAGTCAAAGTGTTCGTGTCGTGGTTTTTAGCATATGTTAGAGACTTTGCAGATGTACAAGGTTCCGTGGATAGTGCGTCGGAAGTGCGAATGATTTGTAAATGTTAAACGCGTGTGTAATTTCAGATAATGATTATTGTTGTCGAAAAGTTCCATGATTTAAGAAATTTTCGAAATGACAAGTTTTAGTAACGCGAACGTTTAGGGTTCGCTCGACTCTGAGGAGGGTCGGGTGCCCATCACACCCCAGTAAGGTCGGGGTGTGACAATCTGACAGCACATCGATCGTGAACTCTATCTCCCGCTCCGGAGGAAGACCTGGAAGTTCATCTGGAAATACATCTGGAAATTCATTAACCACTGGGACTGACTGAAGAGTCGGCGCCTCTGCTTTTAGGTCATGCACACGAACCAGATGATAAATATAACCCTTTCGAATCATCTTTCTTGCCTTGAGGTATGAAATAAACTTACCCTCGCGATGCCGTATTTCGTCCACTCTATAATCGGCTCTCCGGGAATTGGAAACGAACTACCTTCTTCGACAACGCATTAGCATAACAAGAAGCTAGCCAATCCATACCCATAATAACATCAAACTCAGTCATATCTAGCTCTATCAAATCTGCTTTAGTGCAACGGCCACATATAATTACCGAACAATCCCGCATACCGCCTTGCGATGATGATGCATCTCTCCTACCGTAGCTACCTCAAACGGTTCTATCGGTTCAGGTTTTATCCCAATTCTACTAGCAACAAGGGGAGAAATATACGATAAAGTAGAGCCTAGGTCTATCAATGCATGTACATCTCGGGAGAAGATCAATAATATACCTGTAATCACATTAGGTGACGCCTCGATCCCGTCGGCTAGCCAAGGCATATGCGTTCGAAGGACCGCTAGAACCGGACGCTCGCCACGGCCCCTACCGCGGCTCCGCCGGTGTCGGATACCTCGCCCCCACGTGGCGCATAGCCACCGAAGAGGATAATGAACCAAAGAATCGACCCGGAGGGTCCGAGCCGCACCACCCGGACTACCCCCAAGCGGACAATCTCTCATAAGATGGCCCTGACGGCCACAAGTAAAACAAGCACCTGTGGCACGGTAACATTCTCCAGGGTGATGCCTCCCACAATGAGAACACCGAGGTATGGGCGGCCTCGACTGACCGGAACCTCTGTCCGTCTGCGAACCCGAAGCCCTGGAGCTCTGACCTACTCCTGAATACCCTGTACTATCCGATCTCCTACCCGGGAGCTGTATGGGTATACTCCGTGCTGGCTGGGAAGGGCATTCGCTATGCCGCCGCCGAGGCCGCCCGCCGAGACTCCGGCATTATCCACCGATCTAGCCCTTCGGGCCGGCTCCTATCATAATCTCTGTCGGGCTGACGCCCTCCATGTCGATCCTTCATACTCTGGGCATGTGCCTGCACCCGTGCAATATCCATCCCTGGCTGGGAAGCCATCACCAGACAGCTATCAACGAAGTAACGATCCAGCCCCATCACGATCGACGCATCCGATCGCCCATATCGCCCACAATAAGGTGCATATCCGGCCAAGGAGTCAAACTCTAGATCGTACTCGACACTCGCCACTCGCCTCGTACGCAGAATCTATCAACTCGGCCCGCCCTCATCTCCGAAGGTAGAAAGTGGCCAAGAAAGGCCCCCCGTAAACTCGTCCCATACCGCGGAGGAGCACCCCTCGCCCCTAGACAAACCTCCCAAGACTCATACCAATTAGCCGCTACATCATGCAACCGATATGACGCCAACTCCTACGTACCCGGGCCTCGAAGCCTTAACGAGCCGCAACGTACGCCGTACCGCCGAATAAACTCCCTGGGGTCCTCCGCGGGCTTTCACCCGAAGAACTCGGAGGATTACAAGTCGAAATCACGGCCCCTCGGGATCGTTATGTCTATCTGCATAATCACCCCCTAATCCGTGCCTGCGAGCCTGCCCCGCCACTAATCTGGTCAACAACTGGACCGCATCTCGCATGGCCCTATCCTCCGTCCCTAGCTGAGGAGCTGAAGGCTCGGGCACTAAAACCCCGGGAGCCGGCGGTGGAGCCGCCCCTCGATCCGCACCGCCGCTGCCCTATACTCCTCCGGGCCGGCGGCGTAGCGAGCTCGCCGACGGGAGCACAACCTCTGTGCTCGGGGCCGAGCAGGGCCCTAGTAACTCTCCGGGCCTGGCTAGTCTCTCCAGCTGCTGTCGACTTGCCCTTCTGGGCAGCTGTCGCTTTCCTTGGAGGCATCGCTGAAAACATAACAATTCGTTAGGGAGGAGTCATCCTGATAATACAGCTCTATCGCACGATCTAGGATCAGAAGGAAAGATGACATCCTAAATGTCCTGTAGCTTCCTGTTTATAGATGTGGTGCACAACACACCGATAAACAAGACTCTACGAGACACGGTCTGTAGACACTCCGAGGACGAACCGCTCTGATACCACTTTTG
Source organism: Lycium ferocissimum (assembly GCF_029784015.1). NCBI lineage: Eukaryota > Viridiplantae > Streptophyta > Magnoliopsida > Solanales > Solanaceae > Lycium > Lycium ferocissimum. The sequence continues at coordinate 542,916 of NC_081345.1, forward strand.
TCACGACCCAACCCCGTAGGCCGTGACTAGTGCCCGAGCTGGGCACCTGTACATACCCAATAACCAAAATCAGCATACAAATACTTACACATATACAAAGATCATACGTAGTCTCCCAAATCGTCGCATGTACAAACATATATATATCACAAAAGCCAGCAAGGCTATCATAAAGCACAGCGTCCCAAAATATATACAAACGCAAGCCGACAAGGCTGCCACGGCGAATGGGACCGCCCAAACAAAAATCAAACAAACACAACCGAACGGTAACTAATCTCAACCCACATATATGTCCACAGACCTCTAAGAGTCATAACAGAATCATATGATAGGACAGGGCCCCGCCGTATCCCTGAATAAACATATACATATGCAACGGAAGAGTCTGTACCAAAATATAGGCTCCTAACAAAGGAGCACTCCAAGATAGAATAGGTGTCCTAAGTCGGATCACCAAGGTGGGCGTTCGTACCGTCGCGGGCATGAAACATGTCCCTCGAAGAAAGGGGGTCAAGACGGAATATGTACCGAGTATGCAAAGCATGAAATACGGTAAAAACGTAATCATAATCGAAACAAGAAGTACGTAAAATAAGTACAATATCCGTAATGCCAAAATATTTACTTTTAAAACACAAATCATGCACTGGGCTCGTGGAATATGGTCGCCCACCCGTCATTGGCGCCATAACACATCATACTCCGTAAGATTTCATATCTCCGAAACCCGACATATCCCATAACACATCATAACGCCATAACACAACATAACACCGGAATATAAATGGAACCCGGCCCTATAGCGTGGGACTCGGCGAACCATAACACATCATACTCCGAAATATAGCGTAGTGCGCACGATAGCATAACCGGCCCGAGACTCGGCAAAAGATACAACAGGGTGTACGAGCAGAGTCGTGAGTAACCATATGGATAAAAATCATCATTACAGACTCACCAGACAAGTAAGTAATCATACTCGGGGGTCGGGATGATAGCTATATTAAGTTCTTTCGTAAAGCGTTAGAACCAAACATAGAAAAGTCTCGGGGGCCCACGGACAAGTATCAAACCAATCCGAGCCCGCCTATGAAAGTTGGAGTCATTATACACTACAGAACCTCCTATGAGCATATCGAGGCGATCCGGTTCTGTCTACGAAAGTTACGGCCATTATTAGACATAGAATCCTTTAAGAACAAAAATTCTTTTTGCAATATTGAAATCCAATCATACGACAGACATAAAGACCATAGCTCGACTATATTAAGAATGCGGAAGTCAAGAAGTGAATAAGAATCGTAGACATGCTCGGATCGCAAGAATGGAGTTACCCCGAGGCTCGTATCCTAGCTTACCTACAACTAAGACATGCCAAAAGAAGGAAAGGTTAGGCTTTACATACCTCGTCCGCTCTCAAAGCTAATCCAAACCTAAGTCTCGGGCTTCCCAAGATCTACAACAACATCATTGATACCAAACATTAGCTATAGGCGCTTAAGAATTCAATTCCAAACTAGTACTTTATCTCAGAAATTGGGCGGATTTCCCATATAAATTCAACAACCCCGAGAATTCAACTCGGCCAAATCATCAACAACAATACCAACAACCGCACTAACAACATCAATAATTAATTCAAAACACATTCTAACGTTAGTAACTCTTTTCTACATAATTCGACAACATTCCAATTATATTCAATTCAACTACATACATTCAAACCAACATCAACGCTCACATGATCAAGTACTAATCCGAAACCATTTAATCAAGATTCAAGAACACTTCAAACAATCCGCACAATATTCAAAACAACCCAACCAAAGCACCATTTCACCCGAAACCACCCCAAACCCGAGAACAACAACAACAACACATTCCTCTCTCCCAAATTAGTGAATTACACCAACAATCCACACGTTAACAATGTCATTCTCATAAATATAAAAACTACATAAGAATCACGTTAACTTCCAAACAGCCCACAACAATTACGACGTCAACTTGAATCATTAAACTCTCATTATCAACATGGAATCCACAACAACAACAACCAAAATACTAAATAAAATTAGTTCATTCTTAACCACACAAGGGAGGCCATATTCGGCCACCACCACCCCATACAAAATTCATGATTTTCATCCATTTCTACACACTACAACATGTACAAACCATCCATAACATATGAAAAAGAGGATTAAATCTTACCTTTTCTTCTTAACTTCACAACTTGGCTAGGGTTTGCGATTGATAAAACGAATGGTTTGTTGACTCCAACAACTATCTCACGTTAAAGAGGACCTTCCAATTGGTTGAATTGCTAGGAGAAAATATTTTTTTGAAGAGGATTTTTGGACTTCAATTTTTGCAAGCTATGGCCGAATGGCCTTCATCTTTTTTTCTCCAAGTTTCTCTAAACTTCTAAGGGTTGAAGACGAAAAATATGACTAATTAGTCATCTTACATAAGCTTATATAACTCATCCATGTGTCCATGGCCCACACATGGCTTGGATCAATTAAAATTAGCCAAGCCATGGGTGGGAACCCACCTTATTTCACACGGCCACATGGCCCTTAATTTCATGAATTTTCATCTTTCCTTAATTCACTTTTAGCCCCAAATTTTTCTTAATATTCCAAGCCAATAAAATCACAAGCAACTTATGCCTTAAAACAAAATCGTGGTTAAAAGTCTCTACCTCGTATCCCGTAATAGTCTTGTCCTTAACTTATCGTGGTTAGCTCGGATTGTCCCAATGTACAAAATATGGGATATAACAAGATCGTCCGAAAACGTATCTTTAAATCAACCATTTGGAGGGCTTGTGCCCATATTTGGCTTAAGGGTCCTTCTTAAGACTTACTCAACTTCCCATGTACTACTCATATAACTTTTCATATGTCCTTTATAAAATCCCGGCATGTGGGCCTCACCTTAACTTACGGTTACGAGGGCTATTCATCAAGTAACGTATTAACTGATTTACACCATACGGTCTCCAAATGTCACACATATATTATTATTATAATCATATAATATAATCTTCATCCTTAATCCTTGTATAACTTTACTCTTTCTTGAGCTCATACTAAGCCGTCTACAGTCTTGGTAACGCGAAATTTTTCGAGGTGTAACACATCCTTCCCCCCTTAGAAACATTCATCCTCGAATGTTGGAGTTTCAAACCCACGACATCATCTTTGATTTCTCAGAATGGTTATCCTCCCCTTAGAGTCTGGTTACCATGTGCTTAGACTATAAATTGGGTTAGTCTCTTCTCGTTCTTCCTTAACTCCTTTATAGAGCTCATTTGTGAATTCCATCGCCTTTTGTCCTCATGTACATAATCCGAAATCAACTAGTATCCCGTTCTTATTTTGACCCTGTTACAGTAAATTTTGCCTTACTAGGTCGCGGCTACTTGCCATGCTACGACTGCTCTCTCCTTCATATTCTTTATTTCCCTATTAGTGGGTAACTCCCTTGCTCGAATACGGCGTCTTTCTTTGTTTACTCCTTTGATGCAGTCTCGGACTACCTCTTTTCGTACTCATTGATTTTAGATACGCACTGTATTGACCCCTTGTAGTTCATTAGTCAGTTCCTCTGATTCTTTACATCCTCGTCACAATCTTTCTTATCGTGACGCCCCAAATGTGGTGTAACATTAATTTATCGCTACTCAATTCCTACGCTTAACGATTATGTTCCTCAAACCATCCTTCCCAATTCCTCTCCAAGATCAGTTATACCAATATCCTTACTATAATCTTTTAAATGCATAATCACTTTCCTCATCATTTATTATCCTTCGTAGTACAGTTACACTTATGGCAAACTCATAATCCGAGTTCAAACTAATTTGATAGCTCACAATATTTTTGGGCTCCTACCAAAACTTTTTCTTTAGTTTCTTTTCTTCAAGTCTCGCGATGTGACTTATGATGATCGGGTCATGGCAATTTCACACTTTACCACATCTTCCTTCCAACATAATTACACTTATCTTTGATTCCTTTATGCCGGTGATCACTTAATTTGCTGTTATCCCCCGTTGGCTTGCAAGTGTTGCCCTTGGACCATTTTAATAGGGCATAATCTCATGTCGATGGTTCATATTATGCCATAGCATAGGTTCTCATATTCAGTATGATTCTTATAACCAGCGGTACTGCTCTCTCTCCATTCCTAGGAACAACATTCTTCCTCTCTTTGGGGATTGCTAGATTGCCAATCGCTGTCTCTTTGCTACAGTTTTCACTCCTTTTTGTATCAAAATTTTCCTTTTGTTGTAACCCAAGGTGTTCTTTGGGTTCGTTATCCTTTCCATCATTCTTTGTGAGCTTAGCTTGGAGACTTCCTTTAGGATATGCTGCTGCATACTAAGGTACGGCACAAATTTCCGCAATACGAGGGATTCAAACCACGGTCTAGAAATGTCGTAGCTCATGTCAGTGTGAAGCGTTCTCTTGAGCGATTTTTCATACTTTCTTCCGATACCTTCTTGATATACTAATACGCCTCGAGCCTTGGTCTCGAACTAATACATTTGTTCTTCTGGAGCTTGGGAACGTCATAATTCCTTTCAAGTCTAACATGCTCCTCCCCCCTTTTTAAGGAGGTTCTTATACGCCAATAGTCTTCGAGTATCCATCATCTTAGATAATTATCTGCCACCCTTCAGGATCTTCTTTAGGACGGAATTCTTTCATCGTATGGTTTGACTTATCTATCTTCTTGCTAGTTACGGTCTTGTATTCAATCGGAACACTTATAAGGTTCAGGTCAAATTCCGATGCCTTCTTTACTGTCTTTCCATATCTCTGTCTTTTATGACTAGTAATTTTCTGGACCGATGAGCTAATGGGGACATCGGGATTCACTACGTCCTTTATGAACTGTTCGATTATACTTTACTCTTTTACCCCTCGTCTTTCTTCCCGACTTTATTTATAACATCTCTAAAATTCTTCTTGCTCTGAGTTTCCTGTTCCAATTTACATCTGTACTAGACCAATAAAAGTCAATCTTCCATACCCTTCCATTTCCACTACTAATCCTTTCATTTGCTTAGCTCACTTATCCGTAATTCTCCTTAACAACTTATTTTCATCATAGCTGCGCGTCATAATCTTCCGGTGTTCTGCTACTTCTTATTATTATCACGAAATCCTTACAACTTATCACCTTTATGCCGCTCGGTTTATCCTCCATACATGTTCCCCTATCCTATGATCGTGGTTACTTCCTTATTCTATGTTACCGATCTCATTGATCAACTCATCATCCTTTTCTTCTAATCCTCCCTTGACCAAACCGTTAGCATCCTTTCGTCCTTATGAATTTTGAATTACTCTGCTACCATACTCTATTCCCTTCACGTGCCTTCTTGTAAACTTTTTCTATTTCTAAATTTTGTCCAAATAGTCGTTTGCCTCGATGTGTCTCTCGATTGCCTCTCAAGCTCTCTTGTTGCCAAACTAGCTCTCATTTCCCCTTCCTATTCGTGCCCTCGTTAATTACTCATTTCCTTGGTGTTATTACATTAGGACAATCCATCTCCAACCCTTTAAAGAAAATCATTCATTTCCTTGGTGTTATTACATTAGTCCTCTCTAACCCTTTAAAGAAAATCACATTACACTTAAACTCCGAACTTCGTACCTTGTTCGGTCGGTATCTTTAACGTATCACAATATCGACTACTGGGCACATATACTAATTGACCATACATAACATATCGTATATACCTCTCTAACACCTTACTTACAAAATATCCCCAATATTATTTTAAACTTGTCCTAGTTCTGTAGCTGTAATACGTCCTTTCTCTCTTTGCCAAGCCGGTCCGTCTTATCTCTCCCAATCATCTGGAGTTTTCAACCGTGAGTTTCACATGCTTCTAATTCCCCTCAAGCTATTCTATTCCCTCATCCTTCTCTTATGTCCGAACTTGTAGGACTCTTAGTACACTTCCCAGGGGGGCACCCATCCTAGTACTACTCTCGCCCAAGCACGCTTAACTTCGGAGTCCTGATGGGATCCGGTGCGTTAGTGCTGGTACGATCGCATCCACCCTACTGCGTGACCTTTATCATATGATCTAAAACTAGTTGAAATCCTAATGGGTCCCAATAAAATTCTGTGATGCCTCTTCTTTCAGGTTAAAAGAACCCCTTACTCTTTAGGCTAAATTAATGCTATTTTAACCTTTAGAACTCCCAATAATAACCACCAATCCACATATATAACTACCTTTCATTCTTAATTTCAAAATTCCTAATGGTGACGAAAACATCTAAATCATAGCTACTCATAAATACTTTGGTTATGGGTCTCCTTTAGAATTCCCGTTCGCCGCTATTAAGCAATAACCTGCGGTAGTTGCACACACATAGGAAACTCCAATAAAAATTCATATACCTGTAGTCGACCTGCTCCGAGCTTGGTCTGGAGGGCTATAGAGTGAAGTGTCCTCCGATAGATCCTCCTCGGTCCCTATCACAGCCTGCTAATACCTGCGGTCTTTGCCTTGGAGGGTGTACCGATGATGAAGAGCCAGCTGCCAATCTCGTAGGCCAAACCTTATCCCTACTACGTATCCATGGACGATGCCGCGCTCGAAATGGCACCGGCGAGCGCAAGCATAACAAACATTCAAATCCAAGCGGCACGGGCCAAAATGTAACTTGCCACACCAAGTACACCGTGGTACAGGTAATCTCGTCTGGCTTGAATCACCCCTGTTTTGGGAATTAGGAACTCTAAAACTCTGAACTGGCCCCAAGCACGCACATCTATCAAACTTGGGTCCAGAAAGTTGTGGTGGCGCACTAGCTATTGAACGAGCTAAGTGCCTAGAGGATTGCTGCCTCGGAGCGCCCTTAAACTCATGGTCAAACCCTGAAGACTTGACTCTTTTCCTCCCACTCCTGTTACCATGGCCCGCGTCCTGCCGCTGAGCTTGAGCGGCTAGTAACTGAGTCTACAAAAGGATAGCCTGCCGCATCTCCTGGCTTGAGGCATCTGGTGGAGGAACTGGGGGTGCTGGAGCTAAGGTTGAGACTCCTTTTTGCTCCTTTAGAGTGGGAGAAATATGAGGGAATCGAAATAGGGCCTTACTCTGGGGATCGCCCTCCTCCATATCCGTAGGCGGCTCCCATTCAGTCCTTTCTTCGACCACTATCGTGCCCTTCTGGGCTGCTGTAGCTTTTCCTTTGATCAACTTTGCTGAAAACATAACGCACGGTTAGGGAAAAGGGAATTCTTATATTATAGCTCTATCGCACGATCTATGAAGAAGAAAGACGGTCATCATTCCTAAATGCCCCGCAGCATCTTGTTTATAGGTGTGGTGCGCTTCACACCCATAAATAAGACTCTACTGGACACGGCTCGTAGACACACCCTAGGATGGAACTGCTCTCATACAACTTTTGTCACGACCCAACTAGTGGGCCATGACGGGTACCCGGAGCTGACTATCGAGCACCACTTATCATGCTGTCTATCATGCTCAGCTTGAACATACACCATTCTCGACACCAGACTGACCATGAAACAATCTCAAAATCTCTCTCAAAACATGAGTGCATACATAGGCCCATAAGGCTAAAAAATGATATACACTATAGGCTAAAGAAGTCTAATAACATCTATTACCCACACATAAGTATCTACGAGCCTCTACTAGAGTACTGAGATCAGAAGGATGGGACAGGACCCCATCATTCCCAAATGTGTACGCAGAAAAAATATACCGATGAGCGGCAACTCCGGAGTAGTGGAGTGCTCCTGTACAGCTGCTGGTAAGGCTCCTAGGTTCCAGGCCGTCTCTATGTCTACCTATGAGCATAAACACAACGTCCATAAAAGAAAGAACATCATCACGAATAATGTACTTAGTATGTAAGGCATATATGATAACATAATAAGGAAGTATAGAAAGCATAAGGAGAAAGGATAACTGTAACTGCTTGCCTCTTGAGGCGGAGTCATGCATGCTAACTTTTACCTTTAGAACATATCACACATACATACATAAAGTGTCCGAATCAATAACATCATTAGCCCGTGTCCGGGGTAATCATCTCACGCCACCCACTAATGGTGCTGCCCGTGCCATATAGACACGGTGTTATTATATTATCCATAAGCCGCCCACTACGCCCACCGTAGTGGTGCCGCCCGGCCGTATAGGCATGGTGTAATCATCCATAAGTCGCCCACTATGCCCACCGTACTGGTGTTGCCAGACCGTATAGGCGCGATGTAATCTTCCTCACATAAATATACATAAGAGCCTAATCAAAAGCTATGACTCTATTGGAATGACGTAAGATCGGTAACCACTGATTGTATTATGGAATAATGAAGGAACTAGCATTATGAGATGAGACTATTAATGAAGAATAACATTAAGGGAAAACATAGAATAATATCACAAATCTCATAAAGCGTCAATTCATACACTTTGGACTCTTTAGAAATAAAGTCATCATCCATGAATAAAATTGAGAAAATCAAGAAATTGCTCAACATTCTCAAATTCACATTGAAACCATAAGCTTGGAACCTTTAAACATGAAATAATCATCATCATCATCATAATCATCATAGAAAACATCTCTTCTTTGGTATCATAAGAAACTTATTAAGAATCATGAATGTCTAACTTTTGGAGGTAAGAAGGGGATGAAAACATATATGGAATAATAACTTAGGAATCATGCCTTTGAAAGAAAGGGGACTAGCCTCACATACCTGTTCGACCTCCTATTAGCTACGCTTATCCGTTCGAGTTCGTAAATCTACATTCGAGAGGATTCACACTATCGTTAGACGCATTGTTGCATACTTGAGCTAAGCCTTCAAATTAAACTATTCTATATTCTGCCGAAAATCGGGCAGCATCTCTCCTATCTATATGCCTAGCCCGAAATTTCAATTCAACAATCACCAACAACAACAAAAATACCAATATCAACTATAATATTCTCAATACCAAAATACTCCATAAACATCCCATATGGTGTTTATCTCATATTTCCACCAACAAAATTATAATACGGCTATTTAACAGTTCTATCTCCGTAAATAAACGAAGATTAACATTAATAATAAGAGATTCATACCTTTCTCCTTATAATATTGCTATATCTCCACTTTTTCCACCTTGAACTAAGCAAAACGCGTTGCTATACGACTTTGTGATCGCAACTGCACGCTATCTGAATCGAAATTCGAGAATTATACCGGGTTTAGGCTTAAAATTTGGTATTGGGAATTTGGGGGAAAATTCCAGAATATTGGAGAGTGTTTGGGGTGTTTTGGCTGAAGAAATAAGGGGTAGGCCCCTTTGTATAATGGCCCAGTGCACTGTCCGGAAAATTTGCTCAGCGCGATCGTGCCACCTTGGGGCGCGTTCGCGCATAGCAAATTCCTCTACTTAGACAGTCTGTCTTAAAATGCTCATAACCTTTAATCCCAATATCGTATGAGGTCCCACCATCTATGGTTGGAAATATATTTCAATTATCTGCAACTTTCATTTTTGGTGTTTTTCTAAATTCCAAACTTATAATGGCGCTTTGGCCTCTTGAAGTCAGATCGTCTGAAAACGTACCCTTAAATCCTCCTTTTGGAGGGCTTGTGCTCATATTTGGCTTAAGGGTCCTTCTTAACACTTGCTCAACTTCCCATGTACTACTCATATAACTTTTAATCTGTCCTTTATAAAACCCTGGCATGTGAGCCCCACCTTAACATACGGTTACGAGGGCTATTCATCAAGTAACGTATTAACTGATTTACACCATACGGTCTCCAAATGTCATATATATATTATTATTATTATCATATAATATAATCTTCATCCTTAATCCTTGTATAACTTTACTCTTCTTTGAGCTCATACTAAGCCATCTACAGTCTTGGTAATGCGAAATTTTTCGGGGCGTAACATCCTTCCCCCCTTAGAAACATTCGTCCTCGAATGTTGGAGTTTGTAAACCCACAATATCATCTTTGATTTCTCAGAATAGTTATCCTCCCCTTAGAGTCTGGTTACCATGTGTTTAGACTATAAATTGGGTCAGTCTCTTCTCGTTCTTCCTTAACTCCTTTATTGAACTCATTTGTGAATTCCATCGCCTTTTGTCCGCATGTACATAATCAAAAATCAACTAGTATCTCGTTCTTATTTTGTCCCAGTTACAGTAAATTTTGCCTTACTAGGTCGTGGCTACTTGCCATTCTACGACTGCTGTGTCCTTCATGTTCTTTATTTCCCTATTTGTGGGTAACTCCCTTGCTCGAATACAGCATCTTTCTTTGTTTACTCCTTTGATGCTGTCTCGGACTACCTCTTTTCGTACTCATTGATTTTAGATACGCGTTGTAGTTCATTAGTCAGACCCTCTGATTCTTTACATCCTCGTCACAATCTTTGTTATCCTGACACCCCAAATGTTGTGCAACATTACTTTATCATTACTCAATTCCTGCGCTTAACTATTATGTTCCTCAAACCATCCTTCCCAATTCCTCTCCAAGATCAGTTATACCAATATCCTGACTATAATCTTTTAAATGCGTATATACATAATGTTTCCTCACCATTTATTATCCTTCGTAGTATAGTTACACTTATGGCAAACTCATAATCCGAGTTCAAACTAATTTGATAGCTCACAATATTTTTGGGCTCCTACCAAAACTTTTTCTTTAGTTTCTTTTCTTCAAGTCTTGCGATGTGACTTGTGATGATGGGGCCATGGCAATTTCACACTTTACCACATCTTCCTTCCAACATAGTTACACTTATCTTTGATTCCTTTCTGCTGGTAATCACTTAATTAGCTGTTATCCCCCGTTGGCTTGCCAGTGTTGCCCTTGGACCATTTTAATTGGGCATAATCTCACGTCGATGGTTCATATTATGCCATAGTATAGGTTCTCATCTTCAGTATGATTCTTATAACCGGCGGTACTGCTCTCTCTCCATTCCTAGGAACATCAGTCTTCCTCTCTTTAGGGATTGCCAGACTGCCAACCACTGTCTCTTTGCTATAGTTTTCACTCCTTTTCATATCAAAACTTTCCTTTTGTTGTAACCCAAGGTGTTCTTTGGGTTCTTTATCATTTCCATTATTCTCTGTGAGCTTAGCTTGGAGACTTCCTTTAGGATATGCTGATGCATACTTAGGTACGGCACAAATTTGCTCAATATGAGGGATTCAAACCACGGTCTAGAAATGTCATAGCTCATGTCAGCGTGAAGCATTCTCTTGAGCTATTTTTCATACTTTCTTCCGATACCTTCTTGATATACTAATACGCCTCGAGCCTTGGTCTCGAACTAATACATTTATTCTTCTGGAGATTGAGAACGTCATAATTCCTTTCAAGTCTAACATGCTCCTCCCCTTTTTTTAAGGAGGTCCTTGTACGCCAATAGCCTTCGAGTATCCATCATCTTCGATAATTATCTGCCGCTCTTCAGGATCTTCTTCCGGCCGGAGTTCCTTTATGGTATGGTTTGACTTATCTATCTTCTTGCCAGTTACGGTCTTGTATTCAATTGGAATACTTATAAGGGTTAGGTCAAATTCCGATGCCTTCTTTACTATCTCTCCATATCTTTATCTTTTATGACAAATAATTTCGTGGACCGACGAGCTAATAGGGACATCGGGATTCACTACGTCCTTTACGAAGTGTTCGATTATACCTTACTCTTTTACCCCTCGTCTTTCTTCCCGACTTTATTTATAACATCTCTAAAATTCTTCTTGCTCTGAGTTTCCTGTTCCAATTTACATCTGTACTATACCATTAAAAGTCAATATTCCATACCCTTCCATTTCCACTACTAGTCCTTTCATTTGCTTAGCTCACTTATCCGTAATTCTCCTTTACTACTTATTTGCATCAAAGCTGCGCGTCATAATTCCTCCGGTGTTCTGCTACTTCGTATTCTTATGTTGAAATCCTTACAACTTACACGCTCTTCCTTCTTCGTTTATCGAGCCTTTATCTTCCTTTCTGACGCTACGACCGGTTTATCCTCCATACATGTTCCCTGTGTATCATTCTATTTCCTCTATGATCGAATCTCTATATTCTTTACAGAAGTTCTTATTCTATGTTACTGATCTCCTAATCAGCGTTGTCAACTCATCATCCTCTTTCTCATCCTTGATGATGGATCGGTTCCGCTCAGCCAAACTGTTAGAGTATTATTCTTGCTTTCGTCGTTAAGGATTTTGAATTACTCTACCCCTAATGCTTTGCTCCACTCACAATGTTTTTGCATTTAACTCTGAAGTTCATAGAATATCCTTCCCAAATTGTAAACTCGTTCTATTTCTAAATCATCTATTAGGAGGGTTTTTCCACGTTCAAGGTGATTGTGTCAGCACAACGTGCATTTATGTCTTCGATTGCCTCTCAAGAGCTGGAAATCCTTTAACATTATTGCTAAACTTGCTTATTCTTTCTCATTTCCCCTTTCTATTCGTGGTTACTTCCCTTCAGTCCCATTGATCAACATCTGTTCTTCTAATCCTGCACATTTATCCTCTGTCCGTGCTACCATACTCTATTCCTTTCACGTGCCTTCTTGCAAATTTTGTCCAAATAGTCATTTGCCTCGACTGTCGTCCTAAGCTCTCTTGGAAGCTCTACTTGCCCTCGTTACTTACTCATTTCCTTGGTGTTATTACATTAGGACGATCCATCTCTAACCCTTTAAAGAAAATCACATTAACTTATCCTGTAGCACTTACAACTTAAACTTCAGTACCTTGTTCAGTCAGTATCTTTAACGTATCACAATATCGACTACCGGGCACACATACTGATTGACCACACATAACATATCATATATACCTCTCCTAACACCTTACTTACAAAATATCCCCAATATTATTTTAAACTTGTCCTAGTTCTGTAGCTGTGATACGTCTTTTCTCTCTTTGCCAAGCCGGTCCGTCTTATCTCTCCCAATCATCTGGAGTTTCCAACCGTGAGCTTCACATGCTTCTACTCCCCCCCCAAGCTATTCTATTCCCTCATCCTTCTCTTATGTCCAAACTTCTAGGACTCTTAGTACACTTCCCGGGGGTCACCCATCCTTGTACTACAGTTACACCTCAAAAATTCCGGGTTTGTTGCCTTGAAAATAGATCAATGTGAGTTTAAGATGAACATGAAGTTCTTATGAGATTAATGGAAGTATTAGATAACTTAAGGAGCGTACCATAAGATTTTAAAGTCATACGAATATGTGAAATTTAGTTTGTTGAAGGAAGTAAAATATAAGTCGTGTTCGGAAAGGTTTTCGCTATAATTGATCTAATGTTTCTTTAGAATATCTTGAGGGGCTGCTATAGGGCCTATTGTATGGTTAATAAAGTATTATGTAAGCGTCAAGATGGTTCCACGAGGATTGGAAGTCGAACGAATCAACGAGAGAAAATTTCGTACAACTGGGAGTTATATGACCAGTTATACGGTCCGTATAACTTTATACGATCCGTATAAGGGGGTTCCGTATAACTCGACCTTTATAGAAAGGGACTCTTCCATGG
>NC_081345.1:556619-570418 GCF_029784015.1 Lycium ferocissimum
CATCAACTTTGTTGAAAACATAAGGCACGGTTGGGAAAAGGGAATTCTTGTATTATAGCTGCCCGTCGCACGATCTATGAAGTAGAAAGACGGTCATCATCGTAAATGCCCACGGCCTCTTGTTTATAAGTGTGGCACGCTTGCGCACCCATAAACAAGACTCTCTCTGACACCGTTTGTAGACACAACCTAGGACGGAACTGCTCTGATACCACTTTTGTCACAACTCAACTAGTGGGTCATGACGGGTACCCATAGCTGACTACCGAGCACCACTTATCATGTTATCTATCATGCTCAGCCTGAACATACACCATTCTCTACACCAGACTTATCATGAAACAATCTTAAAATATCTCTCAAAACATGTGTGCATACATAGGCCCATAAGGCTACAAAATGATATACAAGGTATAGGCTAAAGAAGTCTCATAACATCTATCACCGACACATAAGTATCTACGAGCCTCTACTAGAGTACTCAGATCAGAAGGACGGGACAGGACCCCATCTTACCCAAATGTGTACACACAAAAAATATACCGATGAGCGGAAACTCTGGAGTAGTGGAGTGCTCCTGTACAGCTGCTGGTAAGGTTCCTAGGTGTCCGAGCCATCTCTATGTCTACCTGTGAGCATGAACACAGCGTCCATAAAAGAAAGAACGTCAGCACGAATAATATACTGAGTATGTAAGGCATATATGATAACATAATAAGGAAGTATAGAAAGCATAAGGAGAAAGGATAACTGTAACTGCTTGCCTCTTGAGGCGGAGTCATGCATGCTTACTTTTACCTTTAGAACATATCACACATACATACATAAAGCGTATGCCGAATCAATAACATCATTAGCCCGCGTCCGGGGTAATCATCTCACGCCGCCCACTAGTGGTGCTGCCCGTGCCATATAGACACGGTGTTATTATCATTATCCATAAGCCGCCCACTACGCCCACCGTAATGGTGCTGCCCGGCCGTATAGACATGGTGTAATCATCCATAAGCCGCCCACTATGGCCACCGTAGTGGTTACGCCATATAGGCGCGGTGTAATCTTCCTCACATAAGCATGCATAAGAGCCAAATCAAAAGCTATGACTCTATTGGAGTGACGTAAGGTCGGTAACCTCCGATTGTATTATGGAATAATCATGATCGTCGTGTCTCACCTTGAAGGAACTAGCATTATGAGATGAGACTATCAATGAAGAATAACATCAAGGGAAAACATAGAATAAGATCATAAATCTCATAAAGCGCCAATTCATGCACTTTGGAATTTTTAGAAATAGAGTCATCATCCATGAATAAAATTGAGAAAATCAAGAAATAGCTCAACATTCTCATATTCACATTGAAACCATAAGCTTGGAACCTTTAAACATGAAATCATCATCATCATCATAATCATCATAGAAAAGATCTCTTCTTTGGTATCATAAGAAACTTATTAAGAATCATGAACGTCTAGCTTTTGGAGGTAAGAAGGGGATGAAAACATATATGGAATCATAACTTAGGAATCATGCCTTTGAAAGAAAGGGGACTAGCCTCACATACCTGTTCGACCTCCTATTAGCTATGCTTATCCGTCTGAGCTCGTAAATCTACATTCGAGAGGATTTACACTATCGTTAGATGCATTGTTGCATACTTGAGCTAAGCCTTCAAATTAAACTATTCTATATTCTGCCGAAAATCGGGCTACATCTCCCCTGTTTATATGTCTAGCCCGGAATCTCAATTCAACAACCAACAATTACAACAACAATACCAATATTAACCATAATATTCTCAATACCAATGTCACACCCTAACTTTCCATGGGGCGTGATGGGCACCCGACCCTTACCTAGGGCTGAGCGAACCCACTGACTCTCACAATACTCATAAACATGCTGGCCCTCAAATCATATCATAAGTACATAATGAAAATTTTCTTTTTTTTTTTTCGAAAACAAACATGCCTTTCATCTTTGTCGAACCAAATAAACTAACATCCTATGAAATCCGTAAACATATGAAGTTCGTAACATAATGCATAATCATACATCGGCTTACATAGCTGCTTAAAAAACTGACATATCACACACACGACACTATCTGCAAAGTCTCTACCAACATCTCAGATACCATACAAAAGCACTTTCGGACTCGAAAGCACTCCGAGGAAATGGAGCTCGCCAATCTAGCCGGAACGTCTTACGCTAACATCATCTATTCATGTGGGTACAACGCGCATGAAACGCGAAGAAAGGGGGTCGGTACGATTATACTGAGCATGTAAAGCATGGCATACAGAAAACGAGGTCGTAACCAAAGTAAGGAGTGCAGAAAATGAGCATAAAAATCCAGAATACCAAAGGGCTTGCACCTGAAGTACAAATCATACATAGGCGGTACAGAAGACAAATGCGATAATCCGAATGCCAAAATGCTTAGCTTTCTTTTGTAAAACGTTTCTGTCTCATATATATAGAAAATAGAACAAATCATATGAGCTGACATTAACCGACTGATCATGATCCGGACTGTCAAACTCACATATCATATGCACACATATCGTGTCCCGGCTCTCTAGTGAGGGACTCGGCAAATAAGATCATATCATCATATTATCACATATCACATACCACATATACACATACCGCGGTAAGTACCCAGCGGCCAATGTCACATACACACATACCGCGGCCAAATACCCAGCGGCAATATCACATATACACATACCGCGGCCAAATACCCAGCGGTCAATATCACACATACCGCGGTCAAGAATCCAGCGGTCAATATCACACATACCGCGGTCAAGTATCCAGCGGTCAATATCACACATACCGCGGTCAAGAATCCAGCGGTCAATATCACACATACCGTGGTCAAGTATCCAGCGGTCAATATCACACATACCAGCCCGGGACTCGGCGAAAAATGTAACAACAGAATGCACGAGCAGAATCATAAGTAACCAAATACAGTTTAAAACATTTTCAAAGACTTAATAGGTTAATCGAAACGAACCATCATTTATAGGCCAAAACAGTAGTCAAATCAGATTTTCTTCCGAACGTCACTCGGGAACATATCAAACTGAACTTCAGAAACCGTAGTTACGTATCAAAATCACATACATAAAAATCCTTATTTCAGACTCAACAGATAAATAAGTAATCATACTCGGGGGTCGGAAGGATAGTCATATTGAATTCTTTTAAAAAAAAAGAGTCATTAGCACTATACAAAGAAAAGTCGCGGGACCCACGGTCGAGCGTCAACCCAATCCGGGCCCGCCTATGGAAATCATAGTCATTATACGTCATAGGATCATTTGCGAACATATCAAAGCCATCCGGTTACGTACGTGAAAGTTACGGACGTTCGTAGTTACAAAACTCTTTTGAAAAACGAACTTTTTTGCAACATTTGTAAACCCATCATACGGAGAGACATATAAACCATAGCTTGACCACATTAGGATGCCAACGTCAAAGCAATTATGAATCATAACCATGCTCGTACTTTACGAATAGAATTACCCCCGAAGCTCATAACATATCATAACTTAGCCATATCTAAGACATGCCAAAAGAAGGAAAGGTAAGCTTTACATACCTTGGTTGCTTCCTAAGCTAATCCAAACTCAAGTCTCGGCTTCTCAAAATCTACAACACGTCATTAGACACCAAACATTAGTCATAGGCACCTCAGAATCCCATTTTTAAGTTCGCACTTTATTTACAGAAATTTGGGCAGCATTTTCCCTGTAAATTCAACACCCCGAGAATTTAACTCGGCCAAATTCATCAACAACAATACCAACAAACATTCTAACAACATCAACCATTAATTCAAAACGCACTTTAACATCAACAACCTTTCTTCGCACAATGCGACGACATTCCAATTACGTTCAAATCAACATATATAATCAAACCAACATCATTACCCACGCGTTCAAATACCAATCCAAAACCATTCAAACATGATTCAATAACATTTCCAACAATCCACAAAATTATTTAAAACAACTCAACCAAAACATAAGGCAACCCGAAACCTTCCAAGTCCAAGGAAATATCAACAACGCATTTCTTTTCTTCCAAATTCATAAACCATACTAACAATCCATACTTTAACAACATTAATCTCAAAAATACAAGAAACCATATTAAGATCACATTAGGTTCCAAAACAGCCCACATGATTTCAACTTCACTTTGAACCATTAAGCCTTCATTTTACAACATAGAATTCACAACGACGACAACCAAAATACCACATAAAATTAGTTCATTCCCTAACATCCAAAACAGCCCATTTTCGGCCAACACCACAACACACACATTCCATGATTTTCATCCATTTCCACACACTACAACAACACTCAAACATGCTAAATATAATTAGTTCATCTCTCCTACACAACAACACACACACACGGCCAAGTCCAACACATGCACGGCTCATCTTCAACATACATAATTTCATGAATTCCATTCATTTCTACATATCACAACATGCACAAACCATCCATAACACATGAAAAATGAGATTAAACCTTACCTTCACTTGGTTCTTCACTCGGCTAGAGCTTGTAGTTTACAAAAATAATTGGTTTGCTTGGTCCAACAATCCCTCCATGTTATTTTACACCTTCTAAGGAGTTGAAACACATGAAGAAAATAATTTTGAAGAAGAATTTTTGATCTTCTTTCTTTCCTCCCATGGCCGAACCTCACCTCTCTTTTCTTTCTCCATTTTTCTTGAACTTTCTAAGAGATAAAATGATGAAGATGATTTAATTGTCATATTTCTCACCATATATAATTTGCACAAGTGGCCCTATGGCCCACATCTCACACATGGCCACACATGGTCATTTTCATGAAATACTAATTTCTAAAATTTCACTTCTAGCCCCAAATTCTCATAAAATGTCTAACTTTCTATAATTCACTTTTGACCCCAAATTTTTCTTATTCCAATTTTACCCTTAACACTCCATGCCAATGAAAAGATGAATATGCAACTTGTGCATTAAAACCAAAAAATCAACAAAACCGAAAATTAAAAGTCTTGTCCATAACTTGTCGCAACCAACTTAGAATATCCCAACGTACAAAGTACGGGGTATAACAACCAAAATACTCCATAAACATCCCATATGGTGTTTATCCCATATTTCCACCAACAAAATTATGATACGGCTATTTAACAGTTCTTTCTCCGTAAATAAACTAAGATTAACATTAATAATAAGAGATTTCATAACTTTCTCACGATGATATTGCTATATCTCCACTTTTTCCACCTTGAACTGAGACAAACGCGTTGCTATACGATTTTGTAATCTCAACTGCACGCTATCTGGACCGGAATTCGGGAATTATACCTGGTTTAGGCTTAAAATTTGGTGTTGGGAATTTGGGGGAAACTTCCAGAATATTGGAGAGAGTTTGGGGTGTTTTGGCTGAAGAAATAAGGGGTAGGCCCCTTTTTATAACGGTCCAGGGTCTGCCTGGACCGACTTAAAATTTGCTCAGCGCGATCGCGCCACCTTGGGGCGCGTTCACGCAGAGCAAATTCCTCTGCTGGGACAGTTTATCTTAAAATGCTCATAATCTTTGATCCTGATATCGTATGAGGTCCCACGACCTATGGTTGGAAAAATATTTC
This sequence comes from Lycium ferocissimum, assembly GCF_029784015.1. Lineage (NCBI taxonomy): Eukaryota > Viridiplantae > Streptophyta > Magnoliopsida > Solanales > Solanaceae > Lycium > Lycium ferocissimum. The sequence continues at coordinate 562,301 of NC_081345.1, forward strand.
AATTATCTACAACTTTCATTTTTGGTGTTTTTACAAATTCCAAACTTATAATGGCACTTTGGCCTCTTTAAGTCAGATCATACGAAAACGTATCCTTAAATCATCCTTTTGGAGGGCTTGTTCCCATATTTGGCTTAAGGGTCCTTCTTAAGACTTGCTCAACTTCCCATGTACTACTCATATAACTTTTCATATGTCCTTTATAAAACCCCAGCATGCGGGCCTCACCTTAACTTACTGTTACGAGGGCTATTCATCAAGTAATGTATTAACTAATTTACACCATACGGTCTCCAAATGTCATATATATATTATTATTATAATCATATAATATAATCTTCATCCTTAATCCTCGTATAACTTTCCTCTTCCTTGAGCTCTTACTAAGCCGTCTACAGTCTTGGTAACGCGAAATGTTCCGGGTGTAACTTCTGTAGACAGTTGTATGTAGTTGGGATGTCATGTAGCCTTGTCGGCTCTTATTTTTTTTTGTACAGCATATATAGCGGCCTAGTCGGCCTGCACTGTTATTCCTCAAAGACGTATGTATATATGTATATTGGTTGTGAGTTCTTGATGTATCTATTAGTATAGCTCAGTTATGAACTATATATGGGCCACCCTATTGCTTAATGAAATCCAGGTACAATTATAGGGGTGCTTAGTCAATTGAGGTCGGGCACTCGTCACGACACATGGGCTTGGGTCATGACAGATACATAGTTTCTTGGGTCTGGTAGGATATTATAGAAGGTTCATGGAAGGATTTTCTTCTCTTTCAGCCCCAATAACCAAGCTGACTCAGAAATCAGCTAAGTTCTAGTGGACAGATTCATGTGAGAGAAGTTTTTAGATATTGAAGGACAAGTTGACCTCAGCGCCCGTCTTGACTCTTCCAGAGGAACAGATGGCTATGTTGATATATTGTGATGCTTCAGGTATTGGGTTGGGGTGTGTATTGATGCAACATTGCAAGGTTGTTGTGTATGCTTCTAGCCAGCTGAAGATGTACGAGAAGAATTATCCAACCCATGATCTTGAGTTAGCTGCAGTGATTCATGCCTTGAAAATGTGGAGGCACTACTTATACGGTGTTCATGTTGATATCTATACCGACCATAAGAGCCTCCAGTACATCTTTAAGCAGAAGGACTTGAATTTACGTCAAAGGCGATGGCTAGAGTTGTTAAAGGACTATGGCGTTGATATTCTGTACCATCCTAGAAAGGCTAATGTAGTAGCCGATACCCTCAGTGAAAATATGATTCAATATGGGTCATAGTTGATAGGCTTACAAAGTCAGCTCACTTTCTACCTGTCAGAACTACTTATGCAGCTGAGGATTATGCGAAGCTCTACCTTAGAGAGATTGTACGACTTCATGGTGTTCCTACAGCCATTATTTCAGACAGAGGGGCGCAGTTCACGGCTAACTTCTGGAGATCTTTCCAGAATGGATTGGGGACTCAGGTGAGTCTTAGTACTGCATTCCATCCACAGACAGATGGACAAGTTGAGCGTACTATACAGACACTTGAGGATATGTTGAGAGCGTGTGTGATTGATTTCTGAGGTAACTGGGATGATCATTTGCCTCTTATTAAGTTTGCATATAATAACAGTTACCATTCCAGTATTCAGATGGCTCCTTATGAGGCTTTATATGGGCGAAGATATAGCTCACCTATAGGATGGTTTGATGTTAGAGAAAATCAATTAGTAGGCTCAAATTTAATACAACAAGCGGTTGGCAAAGTGAAAATGATTCGAGAAAGGTTACTAGCGGCGCAGAGACGGCAGAAATCCTATGCAGATAATCGGCGACGCAAGCTGGACTTTGAAGTAGGCGATTGGGTTTTCCTGAAGGTTTCGCCTATGAAGGGAGTGATAAGATTTGGCAAGAAGGGTAAGTTGAGCCCTCGATACATGGGACCATATTGGATTGTTCACACAGTGGGTAAGGTAGCATATAAGTTGGAGCTACCTTCTGATCTGGAGTCTGTACATCCAGTATTCCATGTATCCATGCTCCGTAAGTGTATAGGAGATCCCTCGAGAGTTGTTCTGGTAGATGATATCCAGGTGACCGAGCAATTATCATACGAGGAGACCCCTGTGGCTATATTGGATAGACAGGTTCGTCGATTGCGATCTAAGGATGTGGCTTCTGTTAAAGTGCTTTGGAGAAATAATAATGTTGAAGAAATGACATGGGAAGCAGAAAATGATATGAAGACCAGATATCCACATCTATTCTCATCTTCCGAGGAGGTTCAGACTTCAGGTATGTGATATACTTATGGTTGTTTTATTTTGGGTTGTGTGAGACCATGGTTGTTACTACTTTGTGTAGCCCTGTGAGGCACTATTTTGGGTTATTGTGTATAGGTAGGATTGGTATATTTATGAGGGAGGCTTTGCCAAAATTTTTATGACCCATGACTTGTATGAATATTCGAGGACAAATGTTTCTGTCAGGGGGGGGGGGGGGGGGAATGTTATGCCTTTTCGTTTTCGTCATAAGGAAGTCCATGGATTCGTAGTGGTTGATACCCTTAGTACGGAGATCCGAACCCATGTTTTTGAGACATTAAGTACCTTACCTCGTGTGTACCAAAGTATAAGTATATGTCCATTGCAATACGATAGGATTAGAGGTTAAACGAATCGAATCGACGGAATTGGACTGACTCAGGGAACTGGCAGGAAGTAGTGCACTTTGATGGGCGGTCGACGTGTTGACGAGGCGTCATTCCATGCTGTCGACACACCGCAGCCTCTGAAGTTGCAGATGGCAGAACAATGAACGAGCCGTCGACCCACTCATCGCCCCGCAGTCGCTGGGACTGTTTTGTCCCACTTATATATATGGAGCCGTCATATTTTTATTCCTCATTTTTTATTCCCCAAACTAGAGAAAACCCTAACATATCTCGTCTCTACATTTCCCATCAAATTAGAGAAGTTTTTGTAAGATCCGAGCCCCGTAAACTCGAGTTAGTGAAGAGAAAGTTATTCCTAGGGTTCCATTGAAGTTGTTGAGCTTAGGAGTTGGAGTTGAAGTTTGATTCTTGGAGTTCTAGCCCCTTCAAGGGATACATAAGATTCTTATCTTTGTTTTTTAGTTAAGTACCAAGGGTTTTAGTATTCTAAGGAGAATAAAGCATTGTTATGAAAGCGGTTAGTTATTTGAGTTAAGTTGAGGCTAGGGAGCTGCTTTGGGAGATGTTTGGGGATGGAATTGATTATATTGTCATATGTAGATATTGCTATTGTTTTTGTTGTTGTTGTTGTTGTTGTTGTTGTTGTTGTTGTTGTTGTTGTTGTTGATATTGGGTTGAATTTGAAATTGAGGGATTGTTACATTTACTAAGGGGATGCCGTCCGAGATTCATTAGGTTCCTCTCGTATTTGAATTAAATAATAAGTGGGGTAAATAGTCTAATTATGGCCTATGTTATCTTAATTGTAGACTTATGAGTTCGAGAAGTAGACGTTGGACGATTAGATACGCTTCAAGATATGTTAAGGCTAATCCTTCTATTCTTTTGGCATGATCCTTACCACATGAACGAAAGAAGTAACCAAGCGAGTTCCAAAGACTCTACTCCTAGATGGTATAGGATTCATTATATCATTGACTTCGCGTGTTTCATAGCTATAGTTTCCAGAGCATCCTTTCATGAGTCCTTCATGCATATATATATATATATATATATATATATATATATAGCTATTTTCTCACACCGCGCCGCGCGCATAGTCAACAAGGTGCACGTAGATGTGCACACCACTGCAGTGGGCAGATTATGAGATTACCCCGGATGCGGGATGACATGATATATGGATCGGGCTGTACGTTCCTCAGCACTAACATTTATGGATCGGGCTGTACGTTCCTCAGCACTAACAGTATATATATATATATATATATATATATATATATCTACGTATATGTATCTAGTATATGATTTTTAAAGAGAGCATGCATAACATAAGCCGCTGAGGCACTTTCAGATATTGAGATTAGCTTTCATATTTAAGATTTCTTTCATGATTCTTACGTATTTGTTGCTCTTATGCCTTACATACTCGGTACATTACCCGTACTGACTCCCCTATTGCTCGGCGAGGGAGGGGGGCTGCGTTCATGCCCACAGGTTCAGGTAGGTAGACAGGCGGTCCAGCTCAGTAGGACTCCCACTCAGCGGTAGTCTGTGTGCTCCACCTGGTTCGGAGCTACAGTTCAATTTGGTATGCTATTTTGATATGTACATATGGGTATGACGGGATCCTGTTCCGTCCTTTCTACAGCTTTGTATTCTAGTAGAGGTCTGTAGATAGTTGTATGTAGTTGATATGTGATGTAGCCTTGTCGGCTTCTATTCTTTGGTGTACAGCATATGTAGCAGCCTATTCGGCTAGCACTGTTCATTTCAGTATTCATATACACAAGTGGTTGTGAGATCTTGATGCATAGTTCATGGTGTTGTTCTTGTAACAGTCAGTATAGCTCGATTATAAGTCATATCTGGGCCACCCTGTTGTTAAGTGATATCCAGATACGAGTATAAGGGTGTCTGGTCAATAGAGGTCAGGCACTCATCACGACTCATCAGTTTGGGTCGTGACACCTTGTTCATCACTCCTAGGGACCCAATCTGGTGTGGGGTCCCAAACAAGGTCAGCGATCATGTTAGAAGACTTAAGTGAAAAAGAGGGGATCGGGAGGAAAATGAAAACTACCTTCCACTAAAGAGCTTCAAAGGAGAGGATGGGTGCAAAAAGAGAAAAGAATGAGCAAGACATCCTTTCATGTTTCAAACAATTAGGATGGAGCAAGGTTTTTAACTGGTGAAGAGTGGAGTCTCAACCCTAAGATGTGCAGAATAAACAAACTTGAGAAAACCTGGTCTGTCCTATCCTTCTTGTGATCACGAATCCGAGTGAGGTGACAAATTGCTTGAAGAACCAGGTTGCTGACACTATGTAAGAAGCACTTTTTAGAAGAAGCTTTCTCCCTCCTCTATGGTTATGATAAAGGAAGAATTAAAATCAGGCAAAAAGTGTTTTTCAGTGAAATCTAACTCACTTCTATACTGTTATAGGTATATATACACATGGATGTTTCAGAACAATGTAAGCAAAGATGACCTGGCATATTTTAGAGTTGTTGCTCGGATGACTTTTCTTTTTTAATCAAAATCAGCAAAGGAACCTGGTCTCTGCAACTCAGGTTAGTAGTCTTTTCGGCACATGCATAAAAGTGAAATTTTCATTTAAGTGCCAAGTCACCGAAACCTTTTGAAAATTCTCCTTCAGACTTTACACCTTCCTTAAGTTGACCCAAACTAGTCGTCACCTGACTCTTTCATATACACTTGATTACCTTTCCTCTCTTCATTTGAAATAGAAAATCCAAGATACCTCTTTACCCCTCCTCTCCCACATACAAACCTAATCCATCTCTTGCTCTCAGTCTCTATCCTCTCTCTTTATTTCTTCTAGAACCAAACTTCATTATGTCTAGTGAAGGACCTATTTCTCCAGTCCCTGTTGAAACCAACCCCTCTTTCTCACCTTCCAAGGACCAAAATCCACCTGAATCAAGCCAACCCATATCTTCTCCAAACCCCATCCTCCCATCGATCTAAAATGTGTCACCACTTCCTCAAAATCCTCTGCCTCCAGCAAATCTCTCAGTAGAACTGTACCTTCTTCAGCCATACCTGTCCAAATCGAAAACCCTTACTTTGTAAGTAGTAGTCATACCGTACCTGTGTCCAGATATTTTCAAAATACAGATGAAATGGAAGAACAAGACAATGGTGTAGAAGTTACTAGTCAATCTATTGAGAATACAGGGGAGTCACATCAAGCTAAAGAAAACCTGGTCTCCCCAGATATGCATGAAGAAAAGGCTATATGTGATGAACAGAAACAGACTTCAGAAGCAGGCTATGTCCAAAAAGGTAACTCTCCCCTCTCTAATCTCGATAAAGGAACAGAGAAGTCAGCAGACGAGTCTTCTATAAAAGTGGATGGACCTATCTTTGGGATTGGTCAAGGACAGTTTGGTATAATGGACAGTGATGTAACCCTAATGGAAGAAATCACACAAACCATGAACACTATAGGTGATCTAGGGAGTCAAAGGCACTCAAAGAAAAGGAAGGAGAGACCTAATCCCTCTCAGTACTAAGAACACTAGAAACTGAATCCAGGACATCTCCTGTGTTAGACAAGACACCAGGGTCGCCCACAAGGAACTTAGATCTGATTTTAAGACCTGAACTTGTTCCTCATGATATCATACCTCTTGCTGGGTTTTCAACAGAAAAGAGTCATGGTCAAACTGCTTGTGCTGATGAATCTTATGAAGATGAGATAGCCCTTAAAATGAAGAAGAAGTCAGGAGATAAAGGAAGAGTTACTGAGAAAATCACTTTTGGTCAAATGGCACCTCGGACCATACAAAGTAAGAAGGCTGCAAAGGCAGCTCTGGAATTAGCTCTCTAGGCCAACAAAGCAAAGGGTAGAAAAAGGATCAGAAGTTCTCAGGTAAATAGCCGCTTGACTGATGAAATTTAGCTAGTCGATGTGGAGACTGCAGTTCTCAATGATGACGAGGCGGTGGAAAGGGAAGGAATGAAAGATGCCCCAATTGCGAAGAAAAATTCAAAGAAAAGAAAGAGAAAAAATAATGAAGAGTCAAGTTCCCTGAAGAAGCCAAGGGTGAGCAAAGCAGTTGCTCTAAGTGAAAATGAGAGAAGAGAAAATCTGAGGAGATAAAAGGTGTTGCTGGGAAGGGTTTTTGATCCAGAAATTGCTGAAAAATATGGGATGAAAGAACTGATTGGAATAATTAGATTTTAGAGTTGGAGTCATTTATTGGCTCCACCAGTGCTAAGTGCCTATAAGGAACAAGTGTCTGAGTTCTTTGCAAACCTCGACTACTTTGATGATCTAAGCACCCTCATTGCATCAGTTGGCAAGACAAAATTTATGCTAATTGAAGAGACACTGGGAAACATGTTGGGAGTTCCCACTGAAGGAATAAGAACCGTTGGTGGAAAAATAGAAGCTTCAAGTGACTCCAAAGCCATGATGGCTAAAAAGGGGGTAAAAGATACGAGTACAAGGGCAAGACTTAACAAGAAGGAGCTCAAACCAGAATACCAACTCACTTTTAAATTGGTCAACAAAGTGCTGCTTCCAAGGGCCGAGGGTCGTATTATTGCCTCAATTGCAGACCTGGTGCTCATAGAAGCCCTGATCAACTACCAACCCATAAATCTTCCTGCGATCATGATCAAGCACATCATCAAGGTAGTGGATACACCAGACGGGAAACATGGGCTTCCTTATGGGTTCTTTCAAACCAAAGTATTTGAGCATTTCAAGATCAAGACTGGCAAGGCTATCAAAGGATCTAAAAAGCCAATTTTCTCCTTGGCCACTTTAGAAGATTGTGAATGCTTACCTAAGAAAGGTAGAAGTACTTCCACAATCTCCAATCTGCTTGTGGCACAAGAAATTGCCACTACTGAACTGGAAAAGGTCAAAGCCAAGAATGCTGCTCTTCAAGCTCGACTATCTGAGAAGGAGAAAGAGGTTGGCTCTTAAAGTGCTCTACAGGCTGCAAAAATTAAAATTGGGAAGCTTAAAGCTGAAAATGAGAGGCTGACAAAGAAGGTGGACAAGTTCAAGGGCCAAATACTTCAAGATCAAAGATATAAACAGTGAACGAGTTGACAGATTAGTCATAGCGCTGACTCAAAATCCACAGAAGCCTCAAATTCCTTAAGTGTCCAAACCAAAATCCCTTCTGTCATGCCTTCCTTTGATTTTTTTCTCCTGTTTCTGCGTTACAATGTTCCAGTACATGTTGACACCCAATTTTGGCCCTCCTTTTTATTTAATTAATTTCACTATGCTTCTCAGTCGTGAAAATTCCCCGAAAATGAGTTTGGAGTATTTTCGCCAATTATTACACTATTTTTCGAGATATATTTCGCTAAAATTAAGAACATTCTTATTGTCTCTTAAAAATGACCAAACATCACATTTTATAATTAAAAAGGACCAAACATTTTTTTATATAATTAAAAACATTCG
>NC_081345.1:570518-576364 GCF_029784015.1 Lycium ferocissimum
CAAATCAATACCAACATGCTCTCATTCATTACTAATCAAGGTCATTACAATATAATTCGGAAGCATTTCATAGCATTTCCACAATATATTCTCACGATATACGAAATATACAAACTTTCCACCAAAGCCATAATTCATCCAACACTTCTAATTTTTCAACATAACCTTCCGTAACATATTTTTACCTTTCAATTCCATTAACAACCATCATACTTTGCATCTTACCACTTCCATTTCATATTTACATAAACTACATAAAATCGCATACTTTCCGACAACAACTTAGCAACAAATTCTTCATGTTAACTTAAACCATTGTTCTTCCATCTACATCACAAGGCCATAACAACATAATTAACACATCAAACAAAATTAATTCATTTTCATTCTAATTTTCATACCACACGGCCAACATCTATTTTTCCAACTTCCATCAAATTCCTTCCACTTTCATTTCCAATATGAATTCCACCATAACCACAACTAGAATACAACATAAAATTCAACACATCTTCAATGCACAACCATGCACATACACGGCCATATATATACACACACACACACACACACGGCTCACACACCACAACTCACAATTCCATGCTTTTCATTCAATTCCACATACCATAACATACATATAGCCTTCCATAACATAATAAAACATGAAATCCTTACCTTCTCCAATAAGTCCTCCTTGCCACCAACGTCACTTCCTTGCCAAACTAATTATATCAACTTGGAGAGCACCTTGAGCTTACTATGAATACGAGAGAATTACAATTTTTGAACTAGGATTGAGGCTTGAAATTTTTTTCTTTTCTTTTCTCTCTTCTTTCTCTCTAGCCGACGGCTCCTCTTCTCTTTTTCTTGATTTGTTTTGCTTTGTTTTCTTGAAAATTCTAGACATATCATGCATATATATAATTTGAAGCACATGACCATCACATGCCAACTTAATGGGTTTGGGCCAAGCCATGGCATGGCCGGCCACCCTCTCTTCTTGGGCCTCAATTTTTCATTTTTTTTTTGGCCCAATTCTTCAAGAATCATATTTTGCAATTCCCGAAACAAATTTCCAAAATTCCAATTTTGCCCTTAGGCCTTCTCCATTGTTTCCGCATTCAAGTCTCCATAACCGGAATATACATATTAAGAAAAAGTCCAAACATAACCTTACTCCTTATAAGTCAAGGTTACTTCCAAATTTTCGGATACGCAAAAACGCCGGATATAACAGTGTGGGCTAATCGGAATGTTATGCAGGCTGTTCGGAGTATCCTTGAATCTTGTCTTGGTTAGTCTCGATCTAATACTTGAACGTGTGGTTATTGATGTTGACTTGGTTGTTATGTAGTTGGTTTGAATATAAGGGAAACGTCGTCTAATTTTCTAGAAAGGAGCTACTAACGTTGGAATACGTTTTGAATCTCCCCATAGCTTAACCATAGTTCTTGACGTCTTAATATAGGTTGAGACACTTCGGACAGCGTATACGTATTGTGTTACGGATAAGCGTTAAAGGTATGTAAAGCTATCCCTTCTTTCTTTTGGCATGTCTTAGATATAAGTGACGTATGATATGAACTTTGGGGTAATTCTATTCATAAGCTTCGAGTGTGATTCATGATCCTTATTCACTTCTTGATGTTAGAACTCTTAAGGTAATTGAGCTATTGCCTCTTAAGTCTTCTATATGTTGGATAGTAGTCGGTATGTATAAGCTCCTATTCTTAGAGACTCTACAATGATTAATGTCCTTGACTTCCATAAGCTATTTCATGTTATCTTGATACGTGTCCATGAATCCTGAGGCTCTATTTGATATAGTCCATAGTGACATTCAAAGGATACTTAACATGACTATCGCCTTGATACTCAGATGTTAGTTCATTCTACTTATTCTATTGAGTCTCAGACGATGATTTAGTTTGCATATGGTTGCTCACTACTCTGCTCGTGCATACTGTTGTTACATCTTTCACCGAGTCCCGAGCCGGGGTATGTATTCGTGCACAGGTTCACTGCATTGTTCACCGAGTCCCTCACTAGAGGGCCGGGTACGGTATATACATATGATGATATGATGATATGATGATGTGATGATGGCACCAAGTCCCATGATGGGCCGGGCACGATATACATGTATACGAATGATTCACCGAGTCCATAATGGGCCGGATATGGTATATGATATAGCTATGCATGATTTTATTTCATAAGGCACGGGCTACGGATTTCTTGATTATCATACTTGTCTCCCGGAATCTCTACTTCGCTTATGATCTTTCTTATTGTATTTCATGCTTTATATACTCGGTACATATCTCGTGCCGACCCCCTTTCTTCGGGGTCGCGTTTCATGCCCGCTAGTGCGGATACTCGCTTTGGTGATCCTCCGGCTTAGATTTCTACTCGGTAGCCTTGGAGTGCTCCATTGTCCCGAGCCTAGGCTTTTGGTACAGATCCTTTTGATGTATATATGTTTATCCGGGGCACGGCGGGGCCTCGTCCCGTCATATGTCACCTGATACTCTTAGAGGTCTGTAGACATATGTGTGGGTTGTATATAGATGTTGTTCAGTTATGTCAATATGACTTATTTTGGGATGTTCCCGTACGTAGTGGCAGCCTTGTCGGCTTGCGTATGTGTTTTGGGATGTTGTATGTAGTGGCAGCCTTGTCGGCTTGCGTATATATATATTTGGGACGTTCCCATACGTTATGGCAGCCTTGTCAGCTTGTGTACTATGTTATCTTTTGATTGGTTGTAACTCCTCAGGATACAGGTTGCCTACATATATAAATGTGACGTTCTGAGACAACGTCTTGTCTTTGCAAGCTTCCATATTGTGTTTAATTTCGAGTTAACTGTATCTAATAGGTATGTATACGAGTGTCCAGCTCGGCCACTAGTCACAGCCTACGGGGTTGGGTCGTGACACTTAATAAGCAGATAAAGATACAACTCGATAAACCAAACCTAATGCACAAATGCAAACTTCAAAACAGGGAAACATTATTCAGTAAAACAACTCCATCGATCCTTCTCTGTGTAATAGGGATGCAAACTCGAATTCTTGAATATGTTGGATATATCTTTTGTCAGCACAATATTCTGAACTCTCCCTTTGTGGATGTGCAAACTTCTTCTTGGAAAGACCTGGGTATTTATAACATCGAAGCTACGCAGGTCGGCAAACATAAAACCCTTTCCTAGTCGGTCAATGACACGCACTTAGGGTTTGTGTAGTATTTGGATTCTTGCCTTGTTGAGTCCTCTTCTAATACGTGTAGAAGGCTTACTAATCCCTACGAATATTGCAAGGAATTTTTCATACTTGACCGCCAAGTTGTCATAATTCTGCAAATCCAAGTTGCTGTAGGACTTGCCCTGGAACATGTTCACGAACCTGTTTCATCCACTTTTGTCTACCTCTGAATCTCTGCCCTGTTTGACATAGAACATGTTCATGTACCTATTCCACTTATCTCTTTCATTCTTCATCTGTTGTTGAACTGCTTCTGAGATATTGGTTGGAACATGCTGACAAACCTGTTTCATATATCTGTATAGCTCTGTGTCTGTCTTCTTCACATGCATTTATTCATTGCTGGAATAAATCATGCCTTCAATATTGACTCAGATTTGACTTCTGATTTTTGTTCTTTTTCTATGGTGGAACATGTTTGCAGATCTAGTTCTTTTGTCAACCTGATTCACGTACATTGTTTGTAAACTCTTTAGCTGCACAATTTCTTCCTTCTAAACATTGTCTTTTGAGTTTGAGTCACTTCACCTCTCCTCTTCTTCATTATCTCACCACTTCTGGTTATTCATCCACTGTACCTGATTCCTCTGTTGTATAGAACATGTTGTCATGCTTGTTCTACTTTTACATTGAACTGCACCTTTGACTGAGTTATTATCTCCCCATCTTCTCTCCCTTTGCTGCCTTGTGCAGTTGTTCTATTCATATATCTAATCATGTCATACATTGAACATCTTTGTGACCAACCCACTTCATTCTCTCCTCTGGATTATGCTTGTATGTATCTGGTACATGTGTTTTTGGCCAGTTCTATTCACTTGTGCACTCACCATTCCATCTTCTTTGCCCAGCATTGCTGATATGATTTTTTTTATTTCATATATTTGTACCATCTGTGTTCATATGCCTACATCTGTCTCTGCTACTGTGTAATGGAACATGTCTATGGACCTATGCCAATCATCATATCTCTTTCTCATAGATCATGTTTGGGGAACATTCATTCTCTCTCTGATCTGCTTCTTGGCACTTGTCACTGTATTGACCCATATGTCTTTGGACCTGGTTAATTCGCTGTGCTTTCTTGCTTGTCATTTTTCCATCTGCTTTAGATCAGTTTTCATCATGCCTTGTTAGCTGGTTTTCTTGTTCCAATTCCTTGCCTTGTCAATCATCAAAACTTCATATATGGCTTTATGCCAACAGAGGTCACGCGTGTCTAAGGAATCTTGAGGCGAAAGACGGCTTGGAAGTGTGAAAGAAGGATTGTAAAATCAGAAGAACTTTTTTTTACCCGTACAGATAGGGCAATAGGTTGTGGCTACGACTAAAAGATTGTGGTGGCTAGGGTGGTATTTGTGGAATCTATCGATTGCGTACAGAGGTGTTGTTATATCAAATATGGGGAATTCAACGGGGTTAGTCAAATTTATGAAGATCAGCTATGGGAGAAACATCTGACATAGAGAATGGGAATTTGGGTCTTGAGCTAAGTTAAAGAGGATTTTTGACTGAAGTGAACAAGAGGTGCTATCGGCGTATTCCTCCCCTGTAGGGACTTTATATATATATATATATATATATATATATATATATATATATATATATATATATATATATATTTTCGGATTTCATGTTGGTCCCGGTAATTTTCTTTACCAATTCAGGTACCTTCCCCTTTCGTTCTTCTCGGTTCGAGGACAACGATTATTTAATTGGCATCTGATGTAACGAGTCGTTTGATCACTTAGGTCATTTTACCTTTTTTAGCCCTGTTGACCCTTCTCTTAGCCTTGTTATAGTGTATTTGACTTGCGGGGATAGGTGGAACGGTTCCTGAGGTAGTCGGGCGAGTGGTGGTTGACTTTGAGAAATTTAGAAGTTTTTAAATTGAATAAGTGAAAAAGTGTTGACCAATAGTTGACTTTAGGATAAATGACACTTAATGGATATTCTGTCGGTTTCATTAGGTTCGAAAAGTCGATTATAACTTGGTAAGGTGGTTGGTTCGGTTCCCGAGGCACTCGAGGGTGTTTGGGTCATTTGGGGGTTGATCGGGTCAAGACGACCTCTTTTTGGAATTCAGACAGCACGGGTGAGTTCGTAACATGTGCTTAGAGTGGGTGGCATATTTGGTTTGTATCCGGGGAGGTCTCTGATGAGTTTCTGATTTTGGGTTGAGCTTGGTGAAAAATCAAAATTTTAGTAGTTTCTGGTGTGCCGTACCTGCGAGTGTTGGACTGCACCAGCAGCCCGCCCCTATTGGATTTGGTCCGTAGGTTCGAGTATCTGTGGTCAGGGGTTGGCCGCACCTGCGGACCTTCCCCCGCATGTTATATCCCGCATTTCGTACGTCGGGTTATTCCGAAGTAATGGCGGAAAGTTTAAGGCAAGGTCATTTTTCGGTTTCGTTGTAATGCGTAAGTCGTTGGAAAATATTATTAGTGTGGAAATATTGAGGAAGACTGAGGGCAAAAAGGGAAATTTGCAAAATGGCATTATGGTAAATTTGTAAAAAGGCGAGGGGCAAAATGGTCATTTCGCGAAAGTTCAAGAAAGTTCAAAAAGGGGCCATGTGAG